>NC_057806.1:259521220-259761170 GCF_018294505.1 Triticum aestivum | reverse complement strand
GCTCCGCCGCCGCCGCCGCCCCGCCGCGCCGCCGCACGCCGCCGCTGCCTCATTTTCTGCGCCGTGTTTTTTTTCAAAAGACAGTTCGGTTTTTCCGTCGGTTTTTTTAGTTTTGGTTTTTTAAATAGATCGGTTTTCCAGTTTATTTAAATAGCGAGCGTTCGTCCGTTCGTTCGTTCTAACGAACGTTCGTCGTTTTTCTTTTTCTCGGATTAAATCCGCGATTTTTCTGATCGCGATTCCTGATCCGATTTTTGTTTTAGTATAACTTTTCGCTTGTTTATCGGAAACAGGCGATTCAAGCGCCTGGAGTTTCGTCTCAAAACCCTCTATCCGTTTAACCAACTTAAACTAGTTTTTGCTACTGTAAAATTTGCCTTAGATACAGATTAGTAGAACGAAGTTGTTTTCTTTCGCCGTTTGACTTTCGTTGCTTCGTTCAATTTGATTCTTTTTGCAAACCGGAGTTCTTAAGTTGAACCTTCTGGTTAGATCTCTTATTTGAAATTTACCTGTGCATTAGATGAGTACTTATTGTATGCTTGTTTGTTTGTCTGCGATAGAATACCCGGAGTGCTCCGCTTGTTACTTCGAATTGCTGGTATTCCCGGATCATCGGCAAGGCAAGTAACACTTTGATCATACCTTTTCTACTACCCAGTTTTATTGCATTAGATCAATCCTCACACATTGCATGAATAGGGTCTAATTAAACTATGGGATGGGAAGTAGTTGAGGTAGTACCTATTACCTGTTTATTATCAAACCTTTGGGAGTTACTTCTACGTTTGCTTATTATGCCATGCTATGCTAGTAGACGTGGATTGGGTGAGTGAAATCCATGACAAATGTGAGATTGTTAATTAATGGTTTATCTAAGGTGGCAACTCAAACACACATCTGGGTGGATTGAGGCACCTGGGTATTTCAGGACTTGCCTGTTTTCTTTTGGACGGCCACCCAGGCTCAAAGGGATCATGAGACTATTCATACTAGAAACTTCCGTGTGCAGCCACAAGCTATTATGGGCTCTAGCATAGTTGACTAAGTCGTGCGAACTCTTACAGTGGTAGACTAGCAGATGTAGGGGACGTAGGCGGTACGGTCTACCCGATCGTAAGGTGCTAGCACTTCTGAAAGACTATGTCTTGGTCATCCGTCTTCTCAAACACCATGTAGTGCGAGAAACCAAACGAAGGCGATCGAGTCTTGTGGGGAAAAGTGCGCAAACCTCTGCAGAGTGTAATAAACTAATCATGATTAGCCGTGTCCCCGGTTATGGACTGTAACACCCCGGATGTAAGTTTCCCAATTTGTACTCCAACTCTTGCCATTTCGACGTTAAGTTATATTTATTTCCTCGGGTTCGGGTCTTTGTCTCCGTGTCTTGTTGTCGTTGTCATGCATCTCATATCTTGTCATCATGTGCATTGCATTTGCATACGTGTTCGTCTCATGCATCCGAGCATTTTCCCCGTTGTCCGTTTTGCATTCCGGTGCTTCGTTCTCCTCCGGTGGTCCTTTCTAGCTTTGTTTCGTGTGTGGGGATTAAACATTTCCGGATTGGACCGAGACTTGCCAAGCGGCCTTGGTTTAGTACCGGTAGACCGCCTGACTTCATTTGATACTCCAACGGTTAACCGAGGGACCGAAAAGGCCTCGTGTGTGTTGCAGCCCAACACCCCTCCAATTTGGCCCAAAACCCACCTAACTCTGCTCCATCATCTAGAGCGTTCGATCACGATCGCGTGGCCGAAAACCGCACCTCATTTGGACTCTCCTAGCTCCTCCTATGCCTATTTAAAGACCCCTTCCCTGAAATCCGGATCTCCCTCCCCGAAACCGTAAAAAAATCCACCTCGCGCGCCGGACTTTGTCCGCCCCGCGCCGGACAAATCCCGCCGCCGCCGCCAGCCACTCCTCGCCCGACACGTGGCGCACCGCCACCCGCTCCCGCGCCGGCCCGCTCGGCCCGGGGAGAGCCCCCGCGGCCTAGCCGCCCGCGCCACCTCCTTGCGCCCGGCGCCGCCTCCTTGCGCCCGGCGCCGCCGCCTCCCTCGACTCCGGCGGCCGGCGCCGCCGCACGCCATCGCTGCCCGGCGCCGCACCTCCTCTCGCCAACCCCGCCGCCTTCTTCCGCGGTCCGGCCACCGCCGCCACCGCAAGCCGCCGCCCGAGCTCGCCGCCCGCGCCGCCCGCGGCCGCCTCGGCCTCCGTGCTCGCCGCCGCCGCCTCCTCTCCGGCCGGCCTCCTCTCCCTCGTCGCCGACCAGTCCTCCGGCGAGCCCCGCGCCCTCCTCCGGCGAAACTCCGGCCGGCCGACCTCGTTTTGCGCCAGATCCGGATCGGGTGAATAGTAAACCCTAGATCCGCGGGTGTTTTTTTCCTAAGTCCCAAAATTCCAGATCCAAGTTGCCATGTTCATAGCCTCGCAACTTTGCATCCGTAGCTCCGATTCATGCATATAGCATATCAAAATGTTCATCTCAGAGAGTACATCATTTCATTCCATTGCATCATTTTCATTTGAGTTCATCTTGATGCCCGAGATGCTGTTAGAAGAGGGCTACTTGAGTTAATTGTCAGATCTGCTACTCCGTTTAGCTTTTTGTCATTTTTGCCATGATTAATGTGTGCATGCTATGCCCTGATGCTCTACATGTGTTTTGTTAAGGGTTTTGTCATCTTTCCAGAGGTGCAACCCATGTATTTTTGTGTTGTGTGTGGTGACTAGTGCAAGCTTGCAAAGTGGTGCACTTAGTAATTCTGTTTTCAGGGACTTGGCATTTTCACTAAGTCCTGGAGCTGTTTATCTCATGATGCCATATGTTCATGTTGTTTCCTAGTGATCCGTGCCTCTTTTGAGGATGATCAGTAAGGATGTTTTGTTAATATTGTAGTACTCTATCCATCCATGTCTTTGTTTGCGATTATGGAGCACCCTAGCTTGAGTCAATCGAGCTCTACTTTTGCTACTTTGTGAATCTGGGCAGATTGTCAACTTGTTTGCAATTTTGCCGATGATGTTGTAGTTGATCCGTGCATGCTATGCTATTGTTCTTGCCATGTCTAGCTTGCATTTTGTGCCTTCTTGATGGGTGTATGCTTGTCTTGCCATGACTTGCACTGTAGTGAGTGCATCGAGCTCGTAAACATGCCTACTTGAGTTATATTTCAGCATGTGTCAGTTTTTCACTAAGTCTGAAAACTGATTATGTTTTTGCTACGTTCACATGCTTGCAATTGTATTTTCTGATCCCTTTTGGCTCAAGGTCACTAAGGGACTTTTGTTAAGCTCTTTGAGTAGCTCCATGCCATGCTTTACTTTGCCATGTTCAGGTCCTGTAGCATGTAGTTTTGTTGCTCCGAAGAGTGCTACCTGATCTGAAATTCCAGACAAGTGTTAATTTCACTAAGTCTGAGATCTGTTTGTCATATGCATTTTCGCCATGCTTGTTTGAACCTGTTAATGGATGATTTGGCCGTAGCTCAGTGCTAGACTTTTGTTAAGAATCTTGTGTGCATCCCTGCCATGTATTTTGTTGTCATGTTTGGGTGCTGTAGCATGTTCATCTCATTGCATTTAGATAGCTACTTGCTGTAAATCACAGACTGGTGTCATTTTTGAATCGCTTGCCATTTCCAAACCGTAACTCCGATTCCGGCGTTCTTTATATCGTTTTCAAGCGATTTCATCTCATCTTTCCATTGGTACACTTGGTTTTCCAAGTTGAGGCCAGGTTCATGCATTTCCTGTCATATCTTGCATTTCGCATCCCACATCGCATCCCGCATAGCATACCATCTTTGCATTGCGTTGTTTGAGTTTGCACGTGGTTGATTGTATCCTTGTTGCTTGTTTGTCTTGTTTGGGTAGAGCCGGGAGACGAGTTTGCTAACGAGGAGCCCGTTGAGTTTGCTTTCGAGGATCCAGTCAACTCTGACAACTGTGCAGGCAAGATGATCATACCCTCGAAATCACTACTATCTTTGCTATGCTAGATTGCTCGCCCTTTTGCTATGCCATTGCTACGATGCCTACCACTTGCTTTCAAGCCTCCCAAATTGCCATGTCAAACCTCTAACCCACCATGTCCTAGCAAACCGTTGATTGGCTATGTTACCGCTTTGCTTAGCCCCTCTTATAGCGTTGCTAGTTGTAGGTGAAGATCGAAGGCCGTTCCTTGTTGGAACATTTATTTACTTGTTGGGATATCATTATATTGCTATGTTATCTTAATGCATCTATATACTTGGTAAAGGGTGGAAGGCTCGGCCTCTCGCCTAGTGTTTTGTTCCACTCTTGCCGCCCTAGTTTCCATCATATCGGTGTTATGTTCCCAGATTTTGCGTTCCTTACGTGGTTGGGTTATAATGGGAACCCCTTGATAGTTTACCTTGATTAAAGCTTTTCCAGCAATGCCCAACCTTGGTTTTACCATTTGCCACCTAGCCTTTTCTTTCCCTTGGGTTCTGCAGACTCAAGGGTCATCATTATTTTAACCCCCCCCGGGCCAGTGCTCCTCTGAGTGTTGGTCCAAACTGTCAGCCGCCGGTGGCTACCAGGGGCAACTCTGGGCTGGCCTACCGGAAGTTTGGACAATCTGAGTGTGCCCTGAGAAAGAGATATGTGCAGCTCCTATCGGGATTTGTCGGCACATTCGGGCGGTGTTGCTGGTCTTGTTTTAACCTGTCGAAGTGTCTTGAAGAACCGAGATACCGAGTCTGATCGGAACGTCTTGGGAGGAGGTCTATTCCTTCGTTGACCGCGAGAGCTTGTCATGGGCTAAGTTGGGACTCCCCTACAGGGATTTGAACTTTCGAAAGGCGTGCCCGCGGTTATGGGCAGATGGGAATTTGTTAATGTCTGGTTGTAGATAACTTGAACTTTAACTTAATTAAAATGAATCAACTGAGTGTGTTACCGTGATGGCCTCTTCTCGGCGGAGTCCGGGAAGTGGACGCGGTGTTGGAGTAATGTTTGCGCAGGTTGTTTCTCTAGTTTCTCGCTCGTGCTTTGCCTCCTCTTCTCGCTCTCTTTTGCGTATAAGCTAGCCACCATACTTGCTAGTCGCTTGCTGCAGCTCCACTCATATTTACCTTGCCTTACCTACAAGCTTAAATAGTCTTGATCGTGAGGGTGCGAGATTGCTGAGTCCCTCTGGCTCATAGATTACTATTACACCAGATGCAGGGCCTGATGATTCTGCTCCAGGAGACGCGTTTGAGCTCAAGTGGGAGTTCGACGAAGACTCTCAACGTTACTATGTTTCCTTTCCCGATGATCAGTAGTGGTGCCCAGTTGGGGGTGAACGGGACCGTTGTTGCATGTTGGGTTATCTTATTTTGGCGCCGTAGTCGGGCCATGAGTGTTTGGATGATGTAATGTTATTTATGTACTTGATTGACGTGGCGAGTGTAAGCCAACTATGTTATCTCCCCTTTATGATTGATTTTGCATGGGTGTTGTGAAGATTGCCTAACTTGTGACATATGCCTTCAATGCGATTATGCCTCTAAGTCATGCCTTGACACGTGGGAGATATAGTCGCATCGAGGGTGTAACAAGTTGGTATCAGAGCCTTCCCCGACCTTAGGAGCCCCAGTGCTTGATCGTTATTAGCGGCCGAGTTGTGTCTAGAAAAATGTTTTGAGTCATTTAGGAATTATATATCGGAGAGCTTAGGAATTCTTTTTACTTCCCAGTCTCCTCATCGCTCTGGTAAGGCATCCTGACGTAGAGTTTTGACTCTTCTCTTCTCAAATTTCACTAAAAAAAATTTAGGATCACGCGGGTATCTTGGAATCGTTCTGATGGTTTTATGATGAGAACATTGTCTTGGTGCCTCCTGTCAGGGGTTTAGTGGAAGTGTCCCGGGGAGTTGAGCTTTGAGGTGTTGTCATCATAATTTTATCGTTGCAGTTCTGGAATACCTAAGTTTAGTACGCCGACATCGAAAATCTCTTTTATGCAGTTCGTTGGTGAGATAACCTCGACGCCACCCATTACTGGGGCGGGTGTTCGGAAGTATCGCCATAACTTGTATAACGGATGCTTTTCGAAGGTTGAGGTAGATGGTTTCCGAAGGTTTCTTGGTTATGTGTTGAAGGATGGATACAGCTGGATGTAGGATTTGCTAGTTTGGGTGAGATATTATGCTTCCCCTATATCCACAACACCTGATTGCATAACCGGAAAGGTTCGGGAGTTTCATAGGTGGGAATTCTTGTAGCTCTAGTTCTTCTTCCACGAATATTGGTTTGAGATTGGGATTTCTTACCGATTATTCGTTCTTGATCTGTACCTTGTTGATTTATTTCTCTACCTTAATTCTAAGTGGCTTCTCAATTTATGGATATGTGACCATTTCAAGAGGAATGCATTCGTTCATTTTGTTCGGATGTGAAGACTATATGTTGCAATTTTCATTCCGTTGGATTCAGCTTCAATATTTATCTATCAATGTGCTAATGGTGGTCAACCTCTTCAGGATGGCTCCTCCAACGCGCATGACTCTGAATCCTAATCCACCTCCACCTCCACCTCCTCCGGAGGCATGGCAAGTTGTGATGGCCGCAACCAATGCAAACACACAGTTGATCATGCAAATTCTTCAAGAGCGCAATCAAGTCAACCAAGGGAATCAAGGCAGCAATCAGAATCACTTTGCTACACTAAACCAGTTCCTTGCTAATGGGCCAAAGACTTTCAGCATTTGTGTTGAGGCAACCGATGCTGACGATTGGCTAGTGGATCTGTGCAAGCATTTCAAGTGCAGTAACGTCAGGCCTGAGGACTTTGTTAAGTTCGCTTCCTTCCAACTCAAAGATCAAGCTGCAGAATGGTTCCAGCAGTACAAGGACTCCAGAGGTGGACGTGTTATCACTTGGGATGATTTCCGTCGAGATTTCCGAGCTCATCATATCCCTCAGAGCGTGGTTGAAAGCAAGCGTGAGGAATTCTGCAACCTGAAGCAAGGCTCTTTGTCTGTCTATGACTACAACAAGTTGTTCCAGAAGCTCGCCCGCTTTGCCAAGCAGGACGTCCATGATGATAAGAGCATGATATATCATTTCAGGGGTGGTCTTAGAGAAGAAATTCAACTAGCTCTTGTCCTCTTTGAGCCCTTGAGATACGATGAGTTCTACAACATGGCACTGAAGCAAGAGGCTGCTCAGTTGAGGTGTGATGCTTCCAAGAAGCGAGTCAGAGATGTTACTCCTTCTTCCTCTACTCAAGTGGCCAAGCAGCAGAAGTATTGGCTTCCTCCTCCTCCGTTCCATCAACCGTATCAGCAGAAGAGCAAAGGTGGCAGTGATTCTTCCCACCCACCAAACCCTGGCTTTCAGAACAAGACTTCGTCTCAAGCTCCAAGATTGAGTGCTCCATATCACCGTCCGCTTTCAGAGGTCACGTGCAACAAGTGCCAATAGAAGGGTCACTATGCCAACAAGTGTTTCAACCAGAGGCGTCTTCCTCCTCCTCCTCCTGTCAGATCGGCAAGTACAGCTGTGGTCAAGCATAACCGCAAGCACGCCAAGGTCAATTTGATGAATGCAGCTCAGGCAGAGGATTCTTCAGATGTGATCATGGGTAACCTTCCTGTTAACGATGTTCCCGCAAAAGTTCTTTTTGACACTGGTTCATCGCATTGCTTCATCTCGAAACCTTTTGCATCTAAGCTTAAGTGTCATCCCTGGATCGGTATGCTGACACACACAGTACTCGAGGATTTATAACAGAGGTAAATCACATGTATAAAATAACGTAAATACTATTACCTCAATCCAAATAGGGAAGTAACAAAGTTGTGGATTCCCATCAACACCAACGGCAAAGTTGAGTGTAGAAATCGTAACCCTAACGTATCACTTACTCGTCGTAAGATAATCCTGCAACATGAGACGTTGCAGCCACAAAGGGTCAGTACATTGAATGTACTGGCAAATTCACACCATAGGAGAATGATGAATAAAGGCTATCACTACATGCATATTTAGCTGGTGGAAAAGCTCTATGGTTATAGTTTTTGCGAAAAGCCAATTTTTCCCTACTACAAAGAAATATATTTTATTTAACTACAAAGTTGGTTGAAAATATTGAGAAGGTTCCTCCAACTCAATCCCAAAATAATAATCATTAACCCAATCAAGTTGATTAAATAGAGTGTTGAGATCAACATGAATATCCAAAGACCAGAGACTCAAAATTGTCCATAACCGGGGACACGGCTAACCATGATTAGTTTATACACTCTGCAGAGGTTTGCGCACTTTTCCCCACAAGACTCGATCGCCTCCGTTGGATTTCTCGCACTACATGGTGTTTGAGAAACGGATGACCGAGACACAGTCTTTCAGAAACATTAACTCTCTACTCCGGGCAGACCATATCAAACCTACAACCCACTACCTGTTGATCCACCTCTTCAAGAGCTTCACGTAACTTACTCAACTATGTTAGAGCCCATAATAGCTTGTGGCTGCACACGGAAGTTTCTAGCATTAATAATCTTATGATCCCTTTGAGCCTGGGTGGCGGTCCATAGGAAGATCACACGGGTACTCTAGGATTTCCAAAAAATACAAGTAACACTGGGTACTCCAGGTGCCTCAATCCACCTAGATGTGTATTTAAGTTGCCACCTTAAGTTGAACCATTAATTAACAATCTCACATCTGTCATGGATTTCACTCACCCAAACCACGTCTACGAGCATAGCATAGCAAATTAAGCAACACGTAGAAGTAACTCCCAAGGGTTTGAATGTAACAGGGTAATAGGTTCTAGCTCATCAACTACTTCCCAACCCACATGTTAATGACATTCTAATCATGCAATTTTTGAGGATTGGAACTAATGCATAAAAACTGGGTGATAAAAGGGATATGATCAAAGTGTGAACTTGCCTGCAATGTTGATGAAGATAATTCACACTCAAAACTCTTGATAGTTCTACTCGTCACACTCCGTTCAATCTATCGTGAGCAAGCAATAGTAACCACATATAAGCAATCACTCAAAATATCAGAAAGATCGAAGAAGACGATTCGAAAAACTTCAAAACCAAGCAAAAAACTCTTGCAACATAAAACAATTTCTAACAGTACCAAAATTATGTGAATTTGGCCTTATCAGAAAGTTTAGGTCAAGAGCTTCGATTTGCAAAAAGAATCAACTCAAATGGAGCTACGAAACTCAAGTTATGATCAAACGAAGTTTGAATACAAATCTGGTCTAATTCAAATTTTAAAATTTCAAAAACATGTTTGGGTCGGATTACTGGATAGAGGGGATCATAACGAAGAAGTGGGCGTTGGTTTCATTGGATTTGGACAAACGAGTAAAAAGTTATGGCTATTTGAAAAAAATTAGGGCCAAGCTGTTTTACGGAAGAAAAAATAGCTATGGCTGGGGTCTAATGTATAAATACGTAGACTAATTGATAATCTAATTATTTATTGTATTAGTCTAGAAATAATAAACTATGGAAGTATAAAGAAAGATACCTTTATAAGGCGGAGAAATGATGACTTTGGAGAAAGAAAACAATTTCCAAAAGTCGCGCCGGAGAGGAGAAAAATATTTTTATCTAGTCAGACCAAAATATTGATTTAACCTGAATCGGATGATTTTTGGAGGCTCTATGGGTCTATATTTATTGGTGGAAAAGGGACTTAGAAGTCAAAGTCTAGGCAATGTGGGACTAAACGTAGATGAAAAATATACAAAACAGAGAAGAAAAGAGGCGGGTGGGCCTAAAGGCCTTCGGCCGGCCGCGTGCACGTTGCGGCTGCAGTTTTTTTTTTTACAAAATTTGGCCTAAGAAAAAAATAAGAAAAAATAAGAAAAATTGAAAAGGCTGGCTGGGCCTGGCCTATTTAAGAGAAAAAAAACAATGGGGCGCCAGAAGCTACTATACTGCGCATGTAGGCGATAAATAAATATGGGCCGCACGAATTTTTTTTTAAAAGATAGAAACAGAAGGAAAACCGAATAACAAAAATAAAATAAAATTTTTATATAGGCATATTTATATATCAAAATTTTCAGAAAAATATTTTCTACGGCATGAACATTTTTATAATGCCAAATAATATCCACACAAATTCAGATAATTCAAAGAGTGCTACTGGTCTAATAAAATCCAATAAAAATCATTTTAAAAATACCAAAATTAATTCAAATTTATTTCTCTCCAATTTTCTGATGTAGGGAATCATGTTACCCTATTTTCCGTATATTTTTTTTTGGAGAAAAATAATTTGAATAAAACCCAAATAACTCCAAATTGAAAATAATTTCAAAAAGATTTTTATTTGATCGTTTTAAACTTCCAACTCATATTTCATCTGTTTTGAAGGTGTCATTTTATCTTCTCTCATGAAAATCATTGAGTTGCATGAAGTTCATGAATTGAAATATTTCCAAATGTAATTCAAATATTTTCAAATACCCTTTCATTTAATTAAATGGAAGAAGTCATATCATCTTCGCTCAAGGGTTTTGTATTTGAAAAGAATTTGAATTCATGGAGATCAGAAAGCAAATATGAAAGTTTGGGAAAGTCCTTTTATTCCCTCTCATTTAACTTTCAAAAAGTTTCGAATTCACTCACTTTCAGACAATCAATCAAATCTATCTATTTATTATAACATTCCAAAATTTAGAATTTTGGGATGTTACAAACCTACCACCCTTAAAATGAATCTCGTCCTCGAGATTCGGAGAGGCTAGAAAGAAATATGTTAGGTTCGGGGTCTTCTCAAAATCCATCGATCGTCTCCGGGGTCTCGGGTGCTACCACCCTTAGGAACATTGTTACGTTCCCATCAATACTCATATACTCCATCCTTATTCTTGACAGGGCCGGTCTTCTTAGATCTTTAGTATAATTCCTTTCTCTGGGATCTTCCGGTAATGGCATAACCTTTTCCTCAATTCTTTTGTCCTTTCATCTTGGTAAGGTTATTCCGAGACTGGGTCTTCTTACCTGACGGGTCTGGCGCCAGTACTAAACAACTAATCGATATCTCATGGTGGTTAACAATTTATGGTTTCTCCTGCAGGAAATGGGTCTGGGTTGATCCTCACCGTATAACCTACGGTTGGCAAAAGCTGCCTTGTACAAGGGAAAACTTGCTATACCATTCTAAGGTTTAAACAAGGTTTGATCATCGTCTCTCTACTATAGGTAAGTCTCTCAGATTTACCATCCCATATAGCAAGGCGAATAATAAGAGTAAGTCGGTATGGTGATCAATCCATCCCGCACCCAAATCATTACCCTGTATACGGTTTAGTGAATCTCGCATTCTAACACTCGGTCATCCTCACAAGCATTGCAGAATTTCTCTTGTCGACGAACCAAGTTCGGTTAAATCCATTAATTCTGCAAGCCAAACAAACATCTATCGTTCCTTCACAACCCTCAGGTTTTGCGTTACTCTATAAGATCGTCTGCCGATAAACGTAACTTCTTCCAGGGTTTTTCCTTCAGCAAGAGTGTGCTTGTTCCTTGGCAGGTCCTGGGGCCTGTGGGTTATGGCCCATCTCATCACTTGTAATCCTTGAACTCATCCTCGGGGCAACTGATCATTATTCCAACATCCAACTTCCTAGCATCCTTAAAATTCATCCAATTGTACTGTCTCTTTTCCTTCTATTGACACCAAACCAAGACGTGAGTACTCAGACTTGTCATGGGGTTGCCATTGCTCCATATTACCAACATCATACCTCCTTTATATCCAATAGTACTTCATCTCTTCATCCTCGTGGGTTATCCCACATACCGAGATATAAACTTATACTTATGGAGTCCATACTCCACTTCGTGGAACATCATTATCCTTTCCAGGGTCAAGCGTCCTTACAGGGGAATATTGGCCATCTCTGCATGGCACTTCTTTAACTGGGAAACGTGAAACACATCATGAACTCCTCATAGTCCTTCGGGTGACTCCAACTTGTTGGCCACTTCTCCCATACGCTCCAAAACTTAGTATGGTCCTACAAATCTCGGGGCTAACTTTCCCTTAACTACAAATTGTTTAACTCCTCGCAGAGGGGACGAAGACATGCTCTGTCTCCAATCTCATAGACTACCTCATTGAGTTTTTGAGTCTGCATAACTCTTCTGCCTGGTCTGGGCTACCTTGAGTGTATCTGGAATCAACTTAACATTCTCTTCTGACTCCTTGATCACATTTTGTCCAAACAACTGACGGTCTCCAACTTCATCCCACATACTCTTGGGGCATCACACATATCGAGACAAAACTCGTATTCATTTTGTCCGAAATCCACTCAGTGGTATCCTTGTCTTTTCCAGGGTCAAGGGTTCTTATAGGGTACTACCACCCTTAAAATGCACAAATCTTCCCTAGACCATATTTCTCATATCCTCAGAAATGGTCAAAATCCTTCTTCATAGAGTAATAACTCATAAAATCCATATCAGTACCAACGATGCTAACTTTATTCACTCTCAATTGATTACAATCTCTCTCTTTTCCATTACATGTCTCAACTCAACACCTCAATATAAAAGAAAATGTTCTCACTTCTACTACTCCATTTCCTTTGTTGCAAACTCACTATCTAGCACAAGTCTCCTTCTCCTTGGGGCATCCTCTGGCAAAGTGCCCTGCTCTATTACAACAAAAACATATTACTTCTGACAAGTCTCGAGGTTTCCTTTTTGCAACTGCTGAGGTAGTGCCCTGACTCCTTGCACCTGTAATAGGTGATATGACTCAGGTCCTTCCTGGTATCCAATCTACTTCTCTTCCTGGACTTTCCCGTTCCAATCATGGATTCTATTTCTCATGGGTCATACTCTACTTCCTCTGTCGGGAATTCTACTAGATCCCCATTCAAACAATTTGGGAGATGTGTCCTTCTTCTCCACATGAATAGCAAGGCTTAGTGCAGGGTTTACTCGGGTCCTCTTTAGGTGTGTCCTCCACATCTTCCTTCATCACAGGTTCTTCTAAAATTTCCATAAGGCTTCAACTTCTGGGGCACAAGGTGAGATCTTTGCAGAGTCAACTTTAATTCTCTCCAAGTGGTTACTCCTTGCCATCCATTCATGGTTGGTATATCCTCCCCCAAGTAGCAGCACCTCTTTCAAAGCACTGAAGAGCATGTTGGGTGATATCATTTCCAACTACAGGGTTATTCTCCATGTGATTCTCCATGTTCTGAATCCATCGGTCTGTCTCCAATTGACTCATCGGTCTAGAAAATACAAGCTCATCTCCATTCATCCTCTATTGGGTACAAGGGTTTTGGGGTGAGATAAGAGAGAGGGAGAGGGATGCACAATACAAACAATGGTTTTGAAAAGACAGATTTTATCTATGGCTGTGGAAAAACATCAAACAAATGACATCTCACAAACGTCGCATCTAGCGTAGGCATATAACAGGGGTTTGGTCTTCTAAAGGTCAATAAATCTTCAATGTCGCCAAACTCTTCAAGTCTTGTTCATGTCTTCGATGGCTTCTTCCGATCATGCTTGTCTTTCTCAAGTTCTTTTGCCAGATCAACTCTATTGACGCGAAGTCTCTCGTGACGTCCTTTAATATTCTGGAGTTGCGTTCCAAACTTCTGGGTTTCAACATCCTTGGCATGAGCCATGGTCCTACTGTCCTTCAGTTCCTGACAAATCTCCGGTATCTCGAGGTTGTAGCTCCTCCAGCTTGGCTACTTTCAGCTTCTGGTTCCTGAGTTCTTCACGAAATGCTTTCTTGTCAAATACGGCTTCCTGGAGCTCCATCTTAAAATTCTTGATGTACTAATCCAGATTCTGGCGATACACCAGCTAAGGTTAAAACTTCATCTTACTGTTAGGTGCTCCATCAGCCTTCTACCATCCAATCCTTCCATGCATATGCATGTTTAACTCCTCACGATGACAATGGCATAAGCGGGTGATAACACCATGATTAGCTGTGTCTATGCCCATGTTACTGACATGAGCTTTCATTCCATAATTGATGTCTTTAGGGTTTTTCTGGACAAAACTTTGAGTTCTCATGCTCCATGTTTCGGTCTTTCTCCGATACACCTTGATCTCGGGTATTGACAGCTTCCTTAGTCTGCCAAGTTCCATAAGAGGTGCCTTCCTAGGTCATACAAATCTGGAAAATTCTACAAGGCCTTCAAATTCTCCTAGTCTTCGGAGTCTTCACCCGTTGTAGTTTCCATTATTATAATACATAGTAAAATCCTCTTTATTCCGAAGTGGTCTTAGTTGTCCGATATCTTGTACTTCTTGAAGTGGTCTCATCAGCTGAATCTTCATGTGGTCAAAAGGGGAAAGGGGTATGGTCTCACTAAAGGGAGTATTTGAATAAGCTCAGAAGAGAAGAGAAGTAAAAGATCTTTTGAAAATGAAGTTGTAGAGAAAATCTTTCCTATGGGCTTGCCAATCTCTAGGGTCACATCCTACAGTCAACATGTGCTCTGATACCATCTTGTAGCGACCCGACCTCAGACGGTCAAGTCTCTGTGCTTAAGTGTCATCCCTGGATCGGTATGCTGACACACACAGTATTCGAGGATTTATAACAGAGGTAAATCACATGTATAAAATAACTTAAATACTATTAGCTCAATCCAAATAGAGGAAGTAACAAAGTTGTGGATTCCCATCAACACCAACGACAAAGTTGAGTGTAGAAATCGTAACCCTAACGTATCACTTACTCGTCGTAAGATAATCCTGCAACATGAGACGTTTCAGCCACAAAGGGTCAGTACATTGAATGTACTGCCAAATTCACACCATAGGAGAATGATGAATAAAGGCTATCACTACATGCGTATTTGGCTGGTGGAAAAGCTCTATGGTTATAGTTTTTACGAAAAGCCAATTTTTCCCTACTACAAAGAAATATATTTTATTTAACTACAAAGTTGGTTGAAAATATTGAGAAGGTTCCTCCAACTCAATCCCAAAATAATAATCATTAACCCAATCAAGTTGATTAAATAGAGTGTTGAGATCAACATGAATATCCAAAGACCAGAGACTCAAAATTGTCCATAACCGGGGACACGGCTAACCATGATTAGTTTATACACTCTGCAGAGCTTTGCGCACTTTTCCCCACAAGACTCGATCGCCTCCATTGGATTTCTCGCACTACATGGTGTTTGAGAAACGGATGACTGAGACACAGTCTTTCAGAAACATTAACTCTCTACTCCGGGCAGACCATACCAAACCTACAACCCACTACCTGTTGATCCACCTCTTCAAGAGCTTCACGTAACTTACTCAACTATGCTAGAGCCCATAATAGTTTTTGGCTGCACATGAAAGTTTCTAGCATGAATAATCTTATGATCCCTTTGAGCCTGGGTGGCGGTCCATAGGAAGATCACACGGGTACTCCGGGATTTCCAAAAAATATAGGCAACACTGGGTACTCCAGGTGCCTCAATCCACCCAGATGTGTATTTAAGTTGCCACCTTAAGTTGAACCATTAATTAACAATCTCACATCTGTCATGGATTTCACTCACCCAAACCACGTCTACGAGCATAGCATAGCAAATTAAGCAATGCGTAGAAGTAACTCGGGTTTGAATGTAACAGGGTAATAGGTTCTACCTCATCAACTACTTCCCAACCCACATGTTAATGACATCCTAATCATGCAATGTTTGAGGATTGGAACTAATGCATAAAAACTGGGTGATAAAAGGGATATGATCAAATTGTGAACTTGCCTGCAATGTTGATGAAGATGATTCGCACTCAAAACTCTTGATAGTTCTACTCGTCACACTCCGTTCAATCTATCGTGAGCAAGCAATAGTAACCACATATAAGAAATCACTCAAAATATCAGAAAGATCGAAGAAGACGATTCGGAAAACTTCAAAACCAAGAAAAAAACTCTTACAACATAAAACAATTTCTAACAGTACCAAAATTATGTGAATTTGGCCCTATCAGAAATTTTAGGTCAAGAGCTTCGATTTGCAAAAAGAATCAACTCAAATGGAGCTACGAAACTCAAGTTATGATCAAACGAAGTTTGAATACAAATCTGGTCTAATTCAAATTTTAAAATTTCAAAAACATGTTTGGGTTGGATTACTGGATAGAGGGGATCATAACGAAGAAGTGAGCGTTGGTTTCGTTGGATTTGGACAAACGAGTAAAAAGTTATGGCTATTTGAAAAAATCAGGGCCAAACTGTTTTACGAAAGAAAAAATAACTATGGATGGGGTCTAATGTATAAATCCGTAGGCTAATTGATAATCTAATTATTTATTATATTAGTCTAGAAATAATAAACTACGGAAGTATAAAGAAAGATACCTTTATAAGGCGGAGAAAGGATGACTTTGGAGAAAGAAAACAATTTTCAAAAGTCGCGCCGGAGAGGCTTTTATCTAGTCAAACCAAAATATTGATTTAAGCTGAATCGGATGATTTTTGGAGGCTCTATGGGTCTATATTTATTGGTGGAAAAGAGGCTTAGAAGTCAAAGGCTAGACAATGTGGGACTAAACTTAGACGAAAAATATACAAAACAGAGAAGAAAAGAGGCGGATGGGCCTAAGGCCTTCCGCCGGCCGCGTGCACGCTCCGGCTGCAGTTTTTTTTACAAAATCCGGCCTAAGAAAAAAATAAAAAAAATAAAAAAAATGAAAAGGCTGGCTGGGCCGGGCCTATTTAAGAGAGAAAAAAACAATGGGGAGCTAGAAGCTACTACACTACGCATGTAGGCGATAAATAAATATGGACCGCACGTACATTTAAAAAAAAATAGAAACAGAAGGAAAACCGAATAACAAAAATAAAATAAAAACTTTAGATAGGCATATTATATATCAAAATTTTCAGAAAAAGATTTTCTACGACATGAACATTTTTATAATGCCAAATAAAATCCACACAAATTCAGATAATTCAAAGAGTGCTACTGGTCTAATAAAATCCAATAAAAATCATTTTAAAAATACCAAAATTAATTCAAATTTATTTCTCTCCAATTTTCTGATGTAGGGAATCATGTTACCCTATTTTCCGTATATTTTATTTTTGGAGAAAAATAATTTGAATAAAACCCAAATAACTCCAAATTGAAAATAATTTCAAAAGGATTTTAATTTGATCGTTTTAAACTTCCAACTCATATTTCATCTGTTTTGAAGATGTCATTTTATCTTCTCTCATGAAAATCATTGATTTGCATGAAGTTCATGAATTGAAATATTTCCAAATGAAATTCAAATATTTTCAAATACCCTTTCATTTAATTAAATGGAAGAAGTCATATCATCTTCGCTCAAGGGTTTTGTATTTGAAAAGAATTTGAATTCATGGAGATCAGAAGCAAATATGAAAGTTTGGGAAAGTCCTTTTATTCCCTCTCATTTAACTTTCAAAAAGTTTTGAATTCACTCACTTTCAGACAATCAATCAAACAATCAATCAAATCTATCTATTTCTTATAACATTCCAAAATTTAGAATTTTGGGATGTTACATGTTTCTTGTATCTTGATGCATCTTCTTGAGATGTGTCACTCGTGCACTTGCGTCCAAATTGATGCGCTCTTGGAGTGGTAGAGGAAGAATGTCCAATGGTGACAATGGGTTGAATCCGTAGATGACCTCGAAAGGGGACTTGCCGGTTGTTGAGTGTTTTGCTCGGTTGTAGGCGAACTCGGCGATAGGTAGGCACTCCTCCGACTCCTTGATGTGCTTCTTGATGAGTACTCGAAGTAGAGCGGAGAGTCTGCATTATCACCCAAATAAGGCTTCAAATCTGCAATGTTAAAATTGGGACTAACCCCAAAATCTGCAGGCAGCTCAAGTTTATATGCATTATCATTTATTTTCTCTAACACCTTAAAAGGACCATCAACATGTGGCATTAGCTTTGATTTGTGCAATTTAGGAAATCTATCCTTACGCAAATGTAACCAAACAAGATCTCCAGGTGCAAACACAACATCTTGTCTACCCTTATCTCCAGCAAGTTTATATTTAGCACTCATACGATCAATGTTTTCCTTAGTTAACTCATGCATTTTTAAAATCAATTCAACATGTTCTTTAGCATCAAAATTAACCTTCTCTGAAGATGGAAGAGGCAACAAATCAATAGGTGCATGAGGTAGGAAACCGTACACAATTTGAAAAGGGCACATCTTAGTAGTAGAACGCAATGAACAGTTATAAGCAAATTCAATATGAGGCAAGCATTCTTCCCACATTTTCTTATTATTCTTCAAAACAGCCCTAAGCATAGTAGACAATGTTCTATTTACTACTTCAGTTTGTCCATTAGTTTGGGGGTGACAAGTAGTACCGAAAAGCAGTTTAGTCCCCAACTTAGCCCATAAACATCTCCAAAAGTGGCTAAGAAATTTAGTATCACGATCTGAAACAATAGTATTTGGCACACCATGTAAGCGAATAATTTCATGAAAGAACAAATCAGCAATATTAACAGCATCATCGCTTTTATGACATGGTATAAAGTGTGCCATTTTCGAGAACCTATCCACGACAACAAATATGCTAGCCCTCCCCTTCTTTGTTTGAGGTAAACCTAAAGCAAAGTCCATAGATATATCCTCCCAAGGAACACTAGGTACAGGCAAAGGCATATATAAACCATGAGGATTTAGTCGTGACTTAGCTTTTTGACATGTAGTGCAGCGAGCAACAAAACGCTCAACATCCCGTCTCATCTTTGGCCAAAGAAATATGTGGCAAGTATGTCCTCCGTATTCTTCACGCCAAAGTGTCCCATTAATCCTCCTCCATGCGCCTCCTGCAACAACAAAAGACGAACGGAGCTAGCTGGAATGCATAGCCTGTTAGCACGAAACACAAATTCATCATTAATGATGAACTTGTTCCATGTTCTTCCTTCTTTACAATTTTGCATTACATCTTTAAAATCAGCATCATGCACATATTGATCTTTGATGGTCTCCAAACCAAATATTTTGAAGTTAAGTTGTGAAAGCATAGTATAGTGACGAGACAAAGCATCAGCAATAACATTTTCTTCACCCTTCTTTTGTTTAATGACATAAGGGAAAGTCTCAATGAATTCAACCCATTTAGCATGTCTACGATTCAGTTTAGCTTGACTTCTAATATGTTTCAAAGATTCATGATCAGAATGTATAACAAATTCTTTGGGCCATAAATAATGTTGCCATGTTTCTAAAATCCGAACAAGAGCATATAATTCTTTATCATAAGTAGAATAATTCAGACTAGGCCCACTCAATTTTTCAGAAAAGTATGCAACAGGTTTGCCATCTTGTAATAACACACCTTCTAATCCAATTCCACTAGCATCACATTCAAGCTCAAAAGTCTTATTAAAATCAGGAAGTTGGAGTAAAGGACCATGTGTCAACTTATCTTTCAATACCGTAAAGACTTCTTCCTGTGCGGTACCCCCAAACAAAAGGCACATCCTTCTTTGTAAGCTCATTGAGAGGTGTAGCAATGGTGCTGAAATCTCTCACAAAACGCCTATAGAATCCAGCGAGGCAAAGAAAACTCCTCACTTGTGTGACCGTTTTGGGCTGCGGCCAACTCTCAATAGCTTGAATCTTGGCCTTATCAACTTCAATTCCCAATGGAGTAACAACATAGCCATGAAAAGATACTCGGTCGGTGCAGAAGGTGCACTTCCCAAGGTTACCAAACAAACGTGCATCACATATAGCAATAAAAACAACACGTAAATGTTCCAAATGTTCCTCCAAAGATCTACTATAAATCAGTATATAATCAAAATAGACTACCACAAATCGTCCAATGAAAGCACGTAAAACTTCGTTCATTAGTCTCATGAAAGTACTAGGTGCATTAGTTAACCCAAAAGGCATGACTAACCACTCATATAAACCAAACTTAGTTTTAAATGTTGTTTTCCATTCATCTCCCAATTTCATACGAATTTGATGGTATCCACTACGTAAATCAACTTTGGAGAAAATTGTAGAGCCACTCAATCCATCAAGCATATCATCTAGCCTGGGAACAAATAGTAATATTATTAATGCTTCTAGAATCAACGCACATACGTGACGTACCATCCTTTTTAGGCACTAGTATAATAGGAACAGCAAAAGGACTAGGAGATTTGCGTATGTAACCTTTGTCGAGCAGCTCCCGTACTTGACGCATAATCTCCTTCATCTCCTCTGGATTGGTACGGTATGGTGCACGGTTGGATAGCGATACACCGGGAATTAAGTCAGTTTGATGCGCAATCCCTCGAGTAGGTGGTAATCCAGGTGGCACATATTGTGGCAAGACGTCAGCGAACTCCCACAAAATGTTAGTGACAGCAGGGGGCAAAGAGGAAGGCACATCCTCGAATGAAAATAATTCCTCTTTGCACACAAAAGCATAGCAAACAGATTTGCTGAAATCTAGCTCATCAATATCAGATTTTGTGGCAAGTAAACATGCACTTTTCAATTTAATTTCAGAAGCAACACTAGATGGTTTATTATTAGGTTTCATTTGTTGCTCAAATTCTTTTGCCACAATCTGATTTTCACTCTTATTTTTCTCCTATTTTGCCTTATTAGGTCTATTAATATCATCTTTCAAAATGGATTCAGGAGTCATAGGAAGCAAAGTAATATGGCATCCTTATGAACAAGAGTATACTGATTAGTTCTACCATGGTGTATAGAATTTTTATCAGATTGCCATGGTCTACCAAGTAATAAGGAACATGCTTGCATGGGTACCACATCACAGTCAACATAATCAACATATGTAGAGATACTAAAATGCACATGAACAGTACGTGTTACCTTAACCTTGCCGCTGTTGTTGAACCTTTGGATGTAGTAAGGATGTGGGTGTGGTCTTGTGGTGAGAGATAGCTTCTCCACCATCTCCATGCTACCCAAGTTGTTATAGCTCCCTCCATCTATGATGACGGGAACAGAACGTTCCTTCACAACTCCCTTTGTATGGAACAAATTATGCCATCATGCTAATCCGAGTCCACCTGCAACATATATCCGCCACTAGTCTGAGTTTGTGCTCAACTTGTGTAACCTGCACACTCAAAACACGTTGAGCAACTAAACATTCATACATGTCAGCATCATCAGCAGCCATGTATTGCGTTTCATGATCACAATCATCTCCACCATGTTCTTCATGTGTAGTAAGAGCCAAAGTCTCCTCAGCATAGTCACTAGCTGACTCATACCCACCATCCTCAGTAGCAATCATCACACGCTGAGATTTGCATTTTCTCGCAAAATGTCCTCTTCCCTTACAACGATGAGAAATAATATCACTAGTGTGCCCTGTTGATGCGATGAAAGAAGAAGAGCTCTGCGCAGGCCCGACAGGTGTGCTCTTGGCAGATAGTGGTGGTTGTGCTTGCTTTCTTGTATCATGGCTGGAGGTGGCACCTGATGGAGGTGCTGGTGCAGTGGAAATAGATGATGCATGTGGTGTCCATGATGAAGATCGACCTGCAGAAAAGTTAGTTCGCGCCAATGCCTATCGATCCTGCACTTCACGTTCAGCTTTACAAGCAAGATGGAATAAACGAGTGATATTAGTTTACTCCTTATACTCTAGAATGGTCCGAATCTCTCTATTTAATCCACCCATAAAACGTGCAAGCATAGCTTCATTCTCCTCAACAATACCACATCTAATCATGCCAGTTTGTAATTCCTGATAATATTCTTCTACAGAATTTTGTCCTTGTCTTAAGCGCTGCAATTTTTGAAGTAATTTACGTTGATAATATGGTGGAACCCAACGAGTACGCATAGCAGTTTTCAAAGCATCCCAAGTAGTTGGAATAGGATATAATCTACAATGTTCAGACCACCAAACACATGCAAAACTAGTGAAAGCACAAATAGTAGCAGGAACATGTCTCTCCTCTGGATATTGTAAACATGTAAAACGTTGTTCAGTTTCTAACTCCCAAGTAAGATATATATCAGGAACATATCTACCCTCAAATGGTGGAATATACAACTTCAGTTTAGGAAAAAGGTCATGATCTCGTACCTCAGGTGGTGGTGCAGCCCTACCGTTGCGATGATATACCTGAGGACGACATGGTGCTGGTGGTGCTAGTGGTTGCACGTAGTTCTGATTTTGATCAACCTCATCCTCATAATGGTCCTCCACATCTGCAGTAGCAGCAGGAGCTACAAAAGCATCAACAGCGGCACCCGAATTTTGCCCAGGGTCAATGGGAATGCGCTGTGCTCGTCCCACTTGATTTGGAAGGCGATGTTATTGTTGTTGTTGTTGTTGTTGTTGTTGTTGTTGTTGTAGAGGTGCGTTAGGCGCAACCAGTAGTGGTGATGGAAGACGTGCGAGCAATTCATTAAACTTGTTATCATGCTTTGTTTCGAACGTCTTCTCCGTGCCATCTATCTTCTCCATGGCCTCTTCAAATCTGTTTAACACATCTTGCACCTGTCCACTCATCATTTGCTGAAATTTATCATGCAACTCCTTATTAGTCATGTTCTCCCAGTCAGTCTCGTCGGCTTGTGATCCTGCCATTGTTAGCAGCAATAGAAACACACAAGAATATGATCCTACAGACTACTATCCAGAGGTGGTGGTGGGTGTCACAAATCCGTCAAGCAAATCTCAAATTCTTACCAGTTCTTACCCAGCAGCAGGCGGTGATCGGCGACCGTCATAGTCAAAACTCTCAAAGCTTGGATAGAGCGATTACCAGGGAGAGTCAAATGCACGACGTAGATGTATGTGGAGCAAGGAAAGCTTATAATATGGTAGCAAAAAGGGTCAGCAATAATCAATTCAGAGATGCAAAGTTGAATAAACGCTCAACGATGGTACTATGATGGTCCTAGGCTAGACCGTGCTAGAGACCTGAGCCTAGAACACTAACAAAATCACGACACTGCACGTAAACAAGGGAAAAGCACACTCTGGAATTTTTTTCGCTCTGTTTTTTTGGCGGTCCTCATTTTTTGCGAAAAATCACTATAATGGCGAGTGTCTCATAACTCTTCCCTCGTCAAACTGATAGGATGGGCACGTAATTTTTTTTGACTTTTTTTTTCGGAAATCAGGGCAGCGACGACAAAAAAGAGCGACAAAAAATCACTATGATGGCGAGTGTCTCAAAACGCTCCATGGGACCTAAAAATAGGATAGGAAAAAATATTTTTGGTCGCCGAAATTTTGGCCTAAAAACTGGCCGAATTTTTTTCTCGAGACCTACTCAGGCAAGGAAACACAAAACGAAAACTAGATGGATCTCGAAAACAAACCTAATATGACAAGAACTCAGATTGCGGGTGGACAGGCAGATGTAGATGTGGACTCGGATTAGTGGTGGACAGCCGGATGTATATGTGGACTCGGATTAGTGGTGGACAGACAGATGTATATGTGGACTTCGATTGGTGGTGGACAGGCGGATGTATATGTCAGCGGTAAGGAATATGTTGGTGGTGGTGGTATATGGTAGGAACGATGACAATGGTGTGGCGGCGGCGTGACAACTTATGACCAGAACTCGAAACTTTAAAAGACTAGACTCTGAGACCATCAACTAGACACGACGATGCAACCGCAAATTCAACAAAGCAAAATACTGAAAAGACTATGCAAAGGCTCAGACTGGTTCGGATATGATGAACTAACCCAATTTTTTTGGCTTTTTCGTGGACTGTAGGTATGAAGAACAGACTCGATCTGAACTACGAAAAACAGTAAAATCTCACCGAGCAACCTAGAAATCTGATACCACTTGATAGAGGCAAAGGTGTCCGTCTTTCTATGAGATGGTGGCTATCATTTTGGTGGAAGACGACTTTGACGATCCGACTACGAACGTGCGAGGATGTCGCGCCTTAGCAATCGCTAAATCAACTCCGAGAGGTTATTGACCACGCCGGAGCACGATCATCATGACAACGAAGGTCTGTTTCCTGCAGGCAAACGAAGAACAAGCAAGAAACTAAGATTGCAATCTGGATATTGCGAATATAAGAGGAAAGCTTTATTGATCAAAGTGGGGTTCTGTAACGCCTTTGTCTGGTCGTTGAACACAAACGAAGTACGCGAAGTTGCAGCTATGGCGAACTTTAATCTAAACAAAACCCGAAGTCTAAAGAGGCGCCCGAAGGGTTGTATATATGGAGGAAGAGGGGGGGGGGTAATTTCGTTGCACTTGGAGGAGGGGTCCCAAACCAACCCTAACTCTTGTTTCCCCACACATACAGACTCTAAAAACAGCCTACACTTAAGTATTTCGAAAATACATGGGTCTGGCCCAATAATAAGGCAACACCTAGAATAGCCTCTAGACGAAATTTATGAAGTGTCATCTTGTATATTTCGTCCAAGGCTTCATGCACTTCTTATGGTGGCTTCAAAGTGCTGAAATCATCACTTGTAACTCCGTTCTTGATCCCCTTGCGCACACCATCATCTCCATGCATGGTCTTGCTCAAGTGTTCATCCCTCTTATCCATGCCAGGCCCTAAGCAAAACAAATTTACGAAAGTACTTGATAATTTAATTGGCGTGCGTGAGCTGTAGTAACTGGTCCAATATGTATAGCAGCAGGGGGTTGTGGGTGTAACAGTGGTATTGATGTCCTCATCAAAAAAGAAACCACACTCTACAATCTTAGCCAATGCTTGCATATCTGATTTCAACCCAGCGAACTACTATCACAACATGAATGAAGCACATCAGCAGGAAAGTTTATATACTATCTTAAGTGATCTTAGATAGCTAGCAACAAAGTCTACTACAACATCTCAGTCAATTAAATCACATACGATGCTTTCTTACTTGTTTTTACAACATCTTAGTATATCCAACGCTCCCCAATAGGCTCAAGATATATACCTTGGGGCTCTGAGGTTGATCTTCCAGTAGACTTACAATCCACCTCCATCGACAAATATATATAGCCGGTCTATTCTGCTAATATTAGCAGAATAACTATTCTGATAACACTTCCGCACTGCAGGCTCAACGCGAGGGCACTGCACTTTCAGTAGCAAAGCTACTGCAATATAGAGACTAGTGAACTTCCGTTGCAAAAAACTGCACGCGGTGTTTTCTCGATACTATTTTTGCTCCAATTTTTTAAACGTTTGTCGGAACGAGGTGTCTAACGTACCATTGGAAAGCTATGGATTAGGCGCAACTTCACCATGTTGAACACTTTTCGAGATTTCTCACGGTTTAAGAGCAGTTTTGAAAACGGTGGGCGCCCAACAAGTGGCAGCGAGCATATTTTTGTGTTTTTCGCAAACCACTTATCGGATGTGACGCACCCGATTCAATCGTACACTAATCATACACGCAAACGTGTACGATCAAGATCAGGGACTCATAGGAAGATATCACATCACAACTCTACAAATAAAATAAGTCATACAAGCATCATATTACAAGCCAGGGGCCTCGAGGGCTCGAATACAAGAGCTCGATCATAGATGAGTCAGCGGAAGCAACAATATCTGAGTACAGACATAAGTAAACAAGTTTGCCTTAAGAAGGCTAGCACAAATTGGGATACATATCAAAAGAGGCGCAGGCCTCCTGCCTGGGATCCTCCTAAACTACTCCTGGTCGTCGTCAGCGGGCTGCACGTAGTAGTAGGCACCTCCCGAGTAGTAGTAGTCGTCATCAACGGTGGCGTCTGGCTCCTGGGCTCCAACGTCTGGTCGCAGCAATCGAGTATAGAAAAGGGGGAAAAGAGGGAGCAAAGCAACCGCGAGTACTCATCCAAAGTACTCGCAAGCAAGGAGCTACACTACATATGTATGCATTGGTATCAAATGGAATAAGGGTATCATATGTGGACTAAATTGCAGAAAGCCGGAATAAGAAGGGGATAACTAGTACTATCGAAGACTATGCTTCTGGTAACCTCCATCTTGCAGCAGAAGAAGAGAGTAGATGGTAAGTTCACCAAGTATCATCGCATAGCATAATCCTAACCGATGATCCTCCCCTCGTCGCCCTGTGAGAGAGCGATCACCTGTTGTATCTGTCACTTGGAAGGGTGTGTTTTATTAAGTATACGGTTCTAGTTGTGATAAGGTCAAGGTACAACTCCAAGTCGTCCTGTTACCGAGGATCACGGCCATTCGAATAGAAACAAGCTCGAGGGGTGCACCACATTTCCCAACACGCTCGATCCCCTTTGTCCGGACACACTTTCCTGGGTCATGCACGGCCTCGGAAGATCAACACATCGCAGCCCTACCTAGGGTTAACAGAGAGGTCAGCACGCCGGTCTAAATCTTATGGCGCAGGGGTCTGGGCCCATCGCTCATTGCACACCTGCATGTTGCGTACGCGGCCGGTGAGCAGACCTAGCCTCCCTTATACAAGAGTAGGCGTTCCAGTCCAACCCGGCGCGCGCCGCTCAGTCGCTGACGTCACGAAGGCTTCGGCTGATAGCACGCCGTCGAGTGCCCATAACTGTCCCCGCGTAGATGGTTAGTGCGTATAGGCCAGTAGCCAGACTTAGATCAAATACCAAGATCTCGTTAAGCATGTTATTTTGAAATAACCACGAACGCCGACCAGGGGAAGGCCCACCTCTCTCCTAGGTGGTCTCTACCTGCCCTATCGCTTCGCCACAAAGATCCACACAGAGGGCCGTCAGGAAAGTATGTCCTTCCAGCCCCCAATTCGTTAATCAACCGCGGGTACTCCTCGAGCCAACCCGACTTTAGTCATCACATGTATCATATATAAAGTATATAGTATATACCCATGATCACCTCCCGAGTGATCACGACCCGATAGTATAGCATGGCAGACGGACAAGAATGTAGGGCCACTGATGATAAACTAGCATCCTATACTAAGCATTAGGATTGCAGGTAAAGGTAACAATAGTAGTAGCAAGGACAGGCTATGCATCGGGATAGGATTAACGGAAAGCAGTAACATGCTACACTACTCTAATGCAAGAAGTAGAGAGAGAGTAGGTGATATCTGGTGATCAAAGGGGGGGCTTGCCTGGTTGTTCTGGCAAGAAGGGTTCGTCGTCGATGTAGTCGATCACACGGGTACCGACAGCGGTCTCAGGGTCTACCGGAAAGAAGTAACGGAGGGGAACACAATAAATAACAGAGCAATCAAAGCATCACAAAGCATAACATGGCATTATGCAGTGCTAGAGGTGGCCTAACGCCATACGAGGTGATACCGGTGAAGGGGGGAAACATCCGGGAAAATATCCCCTATGTTTCGCGTTTTCGGACCGATGAACCGGAGGGGAAAGTTGCGTGTTCGCTATGTTAGGGATGCGTGGCGGATGAACGGGTTGTGTATCCGGATTCGTCTCGTCGTTCTGAGCAACTTTCATGTACAAAGTTTTTTCCTCCGAGTTACGGTTTATTTTATATTAATTTTCAAAGTTCTAAACATTTTCTGAAATTTCTGGATTTAATATTAATTCGAAAATACACCTAAAATACTAGATGCACCCGGTCCAGTGAACCCAGCAGTGCATTAGAGGCTGATAGTGGGGCCAGGGGTGTGCTGAGTCAACAGGGTGAACATTCAACATTTCCTGGGTTGACTGGGTTGACCGCTATAGTGCCTGTGGGGTGTCCACATGTCATTGTGAAATATTTAACAGGGGTGGTCCCACATGTCAAAGGGTACAAGTAAAACTAAACCTAATATATATATATATATATAATTAACAAAGTGGCTTGTTTTAATTGGGGATTAGTTCCTAAGTTAAACAGAGGGCTGACCCTGACGTGAAGTGGCCCAAGACCATCGCTGGGGTGCATGGACGTGTTGTCCAGCGAGGCTGGCGGCCGGCAGCTAGCGACTAGATGCGTAGTAGGGAAATAGCGGCCAAAGCAGCAGTACACAAGAGTAGTAGTAGTAGTAGTAGTAGTAGTAGTAGTAGTAGTAGTAGTAGTAGTAGTAGTAGTAGTAGTAGTAGGAAAGAGCAGCAGCAATATGCAAGAATAACAGTGCAGCTAGCAGCAGTAGCCAGCAGCAGGAGTGACAACAACGTAGCCGCAGCAGGGCGAAGGCAGTGGCGGTAGGCGCAGGGGCGCGGGCGGCTGGGCATGGGCACCCGCGGCCAGGCGCGCGCAGGGGGTGGCCGAGCACGCGCTGTGACTTGGCCAGGGCCGGTGGGTGCATGATGCGAGCACAACCAGGCGAAGCTGCAGCCACGGCGAGCACGGACGAGCTCGGGACCGGCGGCAAACGGTACAAATTGAAAGGGGAAAACGAGGGAATCGATAAAGGGGCTTACCAAGGGAGCGGATGGCATGCTCGGGGAGGTCCGGGGAGGACGAAGCGGCGTAGATCGACGGCGCGAAGCCCGGTGGCCGTGGGGAAAAACCCGTCGATGCAGTGGTGGTGGTGGTGCAACCCTCGACGAACAGGGACTTGGAGGAGAAGCGATGGTCGACGGCGGTCCTCCTAGACAATTCCTCAAGCGCCGGGGAGCACGCAGGCCGCGGCAACGGCGATGAAATGCGCGGTCACCGCGCGATCTTGCGAGCTCGTTTTTGAGTGTATGGGGAGGGAGGCGATGGGGAATCGAGGGGGAACTCGACGAGGGCGAACTAGGGTTTCTCAAAGACGAGTTTATAGGCTGGGGGAAGCGACGTGGAGGGCATCCACGGCCATGGCGCACGGGATGTGCGCCACGCACCTCTCTGCCTCCTGTAGCGAGGTGGAAGAAGGCCCTGGTTGGGTCGGGCTGCACTGTTGTTAGATGGGCCAAAGTGCATAGTGCCCCTTTCTATTTTTCTTTTACATATTTCTGTCTATTACCTTTTGTTTTCTATTTTGATCACTATTTTGCATTCTTCTTCCACAAAAATTGATATTTTGTAAAACATGAAAATTGTCTCACAATTACTATGCAATACTTTGGAGTTGTCCATAGAGTTTCACATATTTTTGAAAAGCATAATTATTTGTTTATTTCAAAATGGCCAAATTTACTACTCTTGGGCCACTTTAAATATTTCTATGGGCACTTGGGTAATTCAAATTGTGTTGGTTTCTTCATGAAAATTAGTTACTGGATATTTGCAACACAACGGACAGTCTTATTTTGCTGTTTGAATAAATATTATTTTTACTTTATTTTAAAATTGAGTTTGACTTGAATTTTGATCAAGTGACAATTGGATTAGTAAAATTGTCATGACATGGCATCATTAGGGCGAGGTTACTGTAGCATGAGCCTCGGGGTGTTACAAATCTCCTCCACTACAAGAAATCTCGTCCCGAGATTTAAGAGGTAGAGGTTAGGGGAAGGATTGGTTACTAAATTCTAATGATCCTTCTCGATCTTGGTGGCTCTTCTTGAAGAGGTTGACCCCTTTCATTGATGTCTTAATTTCTCTACTTCAAGTCCTCATGATGAAGTCGTCATCCTTTCTTCGGAGTCTTCATCATACTTACGAAAAGGATAAGGGGTAACATCGGAAGAACAGTCCTCCACAGGGTTGCTTATCTGCTAGATAACAACAAGGAAGATGGCGAAAAGTAACTCTCAAATTGAAAGTTAAGAAAATATCAAGAGAAAAGTAAGGAGGTATCATGGGAAGTTTTGAGCAGGCATGCAATCATTCGATGCCTGAAGCAGGGCGTGAAAGGGGTTCAAAGCAACATGAATAATTATTGTGTGTGGTACCAAAATGGATCATCTCAAGGAAGGTGGCTCATGAATTCATATGAAGTCAAGCACGAGGAATAACTTCGGCGATTGAGGTGTACAAGAGAGTCAGGTTTCGATCATGTGGAACTGTGGGTTATGGGCCCACCATGTGGGTTAAAAGAAGGAAGGGCGTTGAAATCTTGCACGGTCATGATAGCAGGGTATGTCAGAGAATAACCGGTCAGTTATGTTGGCAGCATCGTTGGTACCAAGGGTGAGGGACGAAGAGAACCATTTTCCTGCTCGTTGAACGAGGCGGACCAATAGGCAAAGTTCTTGTCCATCGGTGGTTACTGGAATGTCATCAACAATAGTAACAGGGTCTTACTGACAAAGTGGTACAACAAGGTGTTTACCTAAGCAGGGAATATTACTTCTCAGATCATATAGACTGCAAGAAAGGTTAAACAAAACAATGGAAATAAAAATGTGATTATCAGATTAAACCGAACAATGGAAAGGAAAATGTGTTTAAACACATATTTCAGGGGTATATCCTTCCCAAGGACAAACAGAGCTTGATATCCATGACATGATAGAAAGTAGAAAACCATTTAGGTAAGGGGAGAGGAATTTCATGACGTTACCCATACAGCGGTGTTTGGATAATTGACAAAGAAAATTAAGCATTGGGCTTCAAACGTTCTTGTTGAAAATTGGAGTACCACCGACATGCTTCGAGATAGCATTGACATGGTCTTCGAGCAAAGGTCAGACTTTGGATACAAAGGATCCATCATAAACAACTTATAGAATAAGTTTTACAATTTCCTCATGGAAGAATGGATAACCTTGCTAAAAAGGAAACTATAACAATAGGTCCTCCGGCCAGGTGTGCTATGCATGACATCATCTTACCGGGTCATACAAAAGACCAATGTTATAACTCTTGGAATTATGTGCCAACCATCATATCCGACCGAGATTCAGATCTGACTGAGGTTAGGATACCTCAGACTCAGGATGCCTGAGAAGAAAAAGGTGTGACACAAATTGATGAGAAGACATCGTAAGATTCTCGGGAAATGAACTATGAAAGCGAGTTCCGAACAAGGGTTCATCACTAAATCAAGGAGAGGTGAGGAGGTGATTGATTGACTCAGCGACAATTCATTGAGATTTTCAAAAGGTGGATTTCCACACTTATGTGAACAAGGGGATAACATTTGTCGGATCAAATGATATAATGATGTATGCTCGAAGAAAACATACACAATTAAACATTGGCTGAAAAGTGCACCCGGAAATCTGGACTAGGTAGCACGATCAATGTGCGAATGATGATTCAATAAGCAATCGACTTAGAATGAGGCTATCGACCATTAAGGTCAAAGCAATAGGATTGATAGAATTTTTTGAATTTTACACATCACAGACCATTTGTTGGTATTCTGGTTAGAAACAACACGAGAAAGAATGGCGATGGTGGGAAGTATCACTATACCAAGAATTCTTAGGAGGTGGGGCAATCCTCACAACATTCTTGACATAAAAGATGGTAATACTCCAAGGTAAAGAAGAACATATGCTGGATAGCAAGGGACTCAAGATTCAATCCAAAACATGAACACATTTGTGTTGAGGGAAGACAAGGAGGGGCAAGGATGGTATTTCTCACCATGAATTAGATTGATATCCTGGAAAAGCTCAGAATGTTGATGATGATCACGACACATTTGTCGAGAGATTTCATGAAGTTGTAATCGATCGGCGATGACATCAAGTCAAAGGAATGATGAAGCGAAAGGTAATTGGAACCAAGGGTACAATACAAACTCGAAATCAAGTTTGCTGTTCAAGGAGAAATGATAAGACGAGGAAGGTCGACGTAAGATTAGCTCACCATCGAAATTTGTGCTCCGGGAAGAAGGACCAGGTAGCACAGTTTAAAATCGGCATGACAAGGATATAGCCAAGCAGGCTAGGAATGACGTGATTGAGTTCAAACTCGTAAGTAATGAAGGTTACCAAGAGCTGATTAATCACGGTGAGGACTTGAGTCAGTTATTGGTGTCTTTGAGTGTTAAAAAAACTCAGAGCTCGTGAAAAAATTGGAATCAATGAGAAGGTGGCACTTGATGAAGAACTCATAAGAAGTTATGCGGTTCCTTGATAATCTCGAGATACCACGGGGGTAATACTCGATGACAGATCAAAGCAGTGGTTGGACTAGGGAAATGCTTTGTAGAAGACAAATGCTCAAACTTGCACGACAAATGAACTCAAGGAGAAACATGGTCGGAACCACGTCCACAGATACAAGATGAACTTATAACAAGGGGATACTTATTTTAAGAGAAGCTTCCATGATAAGGTATACATCGGGTCCAGGGGCATGAACACAGGGTTCAAGGTCGACTCCCACTTGTTCCAACGTATAACCTTTCATTTTACTTCGCGCTTTTGATGAGGTTGTAGTGTAGAAATTTTATCTGGCGAAACAACAGAAGAGTATGACCCACGAAAACTTTCGGGTTCGTCCGGTTTGGGGAAGGCATAGGTTCAACCCATCGAGGCATCTTACGAGCATATACCACAATTTCAGGAATAAATAACACAAGCTCGATAGTAGAGCATGCTAGACAAAGCAGAGGATACGATTTACCAAAGGCATTAAGTATCCGAGGAAAGGCTCACAAGGTTACTTGAATATGAAGGACACTGTCGGATAATAATCAAACAGGAGGTCTAGTGGTCTACAAAGGAGCTGATGTGAGTATCGGTACTCTATCAAAGGAAGAAGGAATGCATGTGCATCGGATTATAGAAACAACTGACTAACTCAAAGCTCAAATGCAAAGGAATTATGAATCCCAAGACAAGGGGTTAGAAGCAATGCTCTGATTAGGGATGGATAAGTTGAATAGCCTTAGGGGTACAATCAATGGCAATTTGAGTGGTCGAGATTCAGCTCATGTCCGGAATGACGTCTGTATCAAAAGGATAAATTCCAAGGAACAACGGATGATTGTGTGCATTCACACACATGTTGAATCAAAAGGATCAGAATGACAATCACAAAGGTTTTTAAATTAATTTGCTAGACCAATGGAATTAACCGGAATGCAAGTATGCAAGAATTCCAGGTACAACAGGCTGTTGAGGATTTTTGAAAGATCAAATATTATTTTGAAGTCTTTTGCGGAACACAAGAACAACTGGGAATGAGTGGATACTCGATAAGTACGAGGAATTATCTGTAGGGGTATTTCTACGGCAAGGAGCTACAAGGCAGTGGTACAAGGGATTCTTAAAAGTCGGAGAGCAATTCGATGCATCTTGTAACAACAAGTGAAACTAAGAGTAATTGTATGAACAACAAGTGTATGTCGTTACCCATATGGATTATCGGCAGTAGGGAATTGAAAAGCAGAGGGAACAAGGGTCTCGGGAATGATCGAAGAGCATTTTCAAAATCTTCTGATGCAGTAGACGATCGTCTGTGATATGGGGCTCTCCGGGAGAAGTAGTTACGAGAACCTAGTGTCAGATTTAGTAAAATCATTTAACCCGAATAGAAGAGAGATCAGAGTCCCAGAGTATAGATCGAGGAGTAAAAGATCCTAATACGACCCAAATGGCAACGTGGGCCCGTAAGGCACACAACCATGTTAGTAAAAGTTTTGCAATGTCTAGACTCGACTTCGGCCAAGGAGTGTGGAAGGGGGATTCCTACAGGCAGTTGGCTCTGATACCAACTTGTGACGCCACCAATTCAATCGTACACTAATCATACACACAAACGTGTACGATCAAGATCAGGGACTCACGGGAAGATATCACATCACAACTCTACAAATAAAAATAAGTCATACAAGCATCATATTACAAGCCGGGCTCGAATACAAGAGCTCGATCATAGACGAGTCAGCGGAAGCAACAATATTTGAGTACAGACATAAGTAAACAAGTTTTCCTTAAGAAGGCTAGCACAAATTGGGATACATATCGAAAGAGGCGCAGGCCTCCTGCCTGGGGTCCTCCTAAACTACTCCTGGTCGTCGTCAGCGGGCTGCACGTAGTAGTAGGCACCTCCCGAGTAGTATTAGTCGTCATCAACGGTGGCGTCTGGCTCCTGGGCTCCAACGTCTGGTCGCAACAATCGAGTATAGAAAAGGGGGAAAAGAGGGAGCAAAGCAACCGTGAGTACTCATCCAAAGTACTCGCAAGCAAGGAGCTACACTACATATGTATGCATTGGTATCAAATGGAATAAGGGTATCATATGTGGACTAAACTGCAGAAAGCCGGAATAAGAAGGGGATAACTAGTACTGTCGAAGACTATGCTTCTGGTAACCTCCATCTTGCAGCAGAAGAAGAGAGTAGATGGTAAGTTCACCAAGTATCATCGCATAGCATAATCCTAACCGATGATCCTCCCCTCGTCGCCCTGTGAGAGAGCGATCACCTGTTGTATCTATCACTTGGAAGGGTGTGTTTTATTAAGTATCCGGTTCTAGTTGTCATAAGGTCAAGGTACAACTCCAAGTCGTCCTGTTACCGAGGATCATGCCTATTCGAATAGATTAACTTCCCTGCAGGGGTGCACCACATTTCCCAACACGCCCGATCCCCTTTGTTAGGACACACTTTCCTGGGTCATGCCCGGCCTCGGAAGATCAACACGTCGCAGCCCTACCTAGGGACAACAGAGAGGTCAGCACGCCGGTCTAAATCCTATGGCATAGAGGTCTGGGCCCATCGCCCATTGCACACCTCCACGTTGCGTACGCGGCCGGTGAGCAGACCTAGCCTCCCTTATACAAGAGTAGGCGTTCCAGTCCAACCCGGCGTGCGCCGCTCAGTCGCTGACGTCATGAAGGCTTCGGCTGATACCACGACGTCGAGTGCCCATAACTATCCCCGCGTAGATGGTTAGTGCGTATAGGCCAGTAGCCAGACTCAGATCAAATACCAAGATCTCGTTAAGCGTGTTATTTTGAAATAACCACGAATGCCGACTAAGGGCAGGCCCACCTCTCTCCTAGGTGGTCTCTACCTGCCCTATCGCTTCGCCACAAAGATCCACACAGAGGGCCGTCGGGAAAGTATGTCCTTCCAGCCCCCAATTCGTGAATCAACTGTGGGTACTCCTCGAGCCAACCCGACTTTAGTCATCACATGTATCATATATAAAGTATATAGTATATACCCGTGATCACCTCCCAAGTGATCACGGCCCAATAGTATAGCATGGCAGACGGACAAGAATGTAGGGCCACTGATGATAAACTAGCATCCTATACTAAGCATTAGGATTGCAGGTAAAGGTAACAACAGTAGTAGCAAGGACAGGCTATGCATCGGGATAGGATTAACGGAAAGCAGTAACATGCTACACTACTCTAATGCAAGAAGTAGAGAGAGAGTAGGCGATATCTGGTGATCAAAGGGGGGGCTTGCCTGGTTGTTCTGGCAAGAAGGGTTCGTCATTGATGTAGTCGATCACACGGGTACCGACAACGGTCTCAGGGTCTACCGGAAAGAAGTAACGGAGGGGAACACAATAAATAACAGAGCAATCAAAGCATCACAACGCATAACATGGCATTATGCGGTGCTAGAGGTGGCCTAACGCCGTACGAGGTGATACCGGTGAAGGGGGGAAACATCCGGGAAAATAAGCAGCAGTACACAAGAGTAGTAGTAGTAGTAGTAGGAAAGAGCAGCAGCAGTATGCAAGAATAGCAGTGCAGCTAGCAGCAGTAGCCAGCAGCAGGAGCGACAACAGCGTAGCCATAGCAGGGCGAAGGCAGTGGCGGCAGGCGCAGGGGCGCGGGCGGCTGGGCGTGGGCACCCGCGGCCAGGCGCACAAGGGAGGGACGAGCATGCGCTGTGGTTCGGCCAAGGCGCGGTGGGTGCACGACGCGAGCACAGCCGGGTAAAGCTGCAGCCACGGCGAGCACGGACGAGCTCAGGACCGGCGGCAAATGTTACAAATCGAAAGGGGAAAATGAGGGAACCTATAAAGGGGATCACCAAGGGAGCGGATGGCATGCTCGGGGAGGTCCGCGGAGGACGATGCGGCGTAGATCGACGGCGCGAAGCCCGGTGGCCGTGGGGAAAAACCCTTCGATGCAGTGGTGGTGGTGTAACGCCCTCGATGCGGCTATATCTCCTATGTGTCGAAGCACGACTTAGAGGCATAACCGCATTGAAAGCAATGTCGCAAGTAAGGCAATCTTCACAACATCCCATGTAATATAGATAATAAAAGGGGGAAGGTACATAGTTGGCTTACACTCGCCACGTCAAACAAAGTACATAAATAGCATTACATCATCCAATCACTCATGGCCCGACTACGGTGCCAAAATAAAAGATCAACCCAACATGCGACACGGTCCCGATCGTCCCAACTGGGCACCACTACTGATCATCAGGGAAAGACACATAGTAACAACGGGAAGCTTCATCGAACTCCCACTTGAGCTCAAGCGCATCATCTGGAACAGAGTCGTCTGGCCCTGCATCTGGTTTGGAAGTAAACTGTGGGCCACAGGGACTCAGCAATCTCGCACCCTCGCGATCAAGACTATTTAAGCTTATAGGTAAGGCAAGGTAATATGTGGAGCTGCAGCAAGCGACTAGCATGTATGGTGGCTAACCTGTTCGCAAAAGAGAGCGAGAAGAGAAGGCAAAGCACGAACGAAAAACTAGAGAACCCCCTACGTCAAACATTACTCCAACACCGTGTTCACTTCTCGGACTCTGCCGAGAAGAGACCATCACGGTTACTCACACAGTTGATTCATTTTAATTAAGTTAAGGTTCAAGTTATCTACAACCGGACATTAACAAATTCCCATCTGCCCATAACCGCGGGCACGGCTTTCGAAAGTTCAAATCCCTGCAGGGGAGTCCCAACTTAGCCCATGACAAGCTCTCACGGTCAACGAAGGATATACCTTCTCCCGAGACATTCCGATCAGGCTCGGTATCCTGGTTCTACAAGACACTTTGACAAGTTAAAACAAATCCAGCAACACCACCCAGATGTGCCAACAAATCCTGATAGGAGCTGCACATATCTCGTTCTCAAGGCACACCGGATGATCAAGACGTCGGGTAGGCCAGCCCAGAGTTGCCCCTGGTAGCCCCGGACATCCCTCGGTTGGACCAACACTCAAAGGAGCACTGGCCCGGGGGGGGGGGGGTTAAAATAAAGATGACCCTTGAGTCCACGAAACCCAAGGGAAAAAGGCTAGGTAGCAAATGGTAAAACCAATGTTGGGCATTGCTGGAAGAGTTTTATTCAAGGCGAACTGTCAAGGGGTTCCCATTATCACCCAACCGCGTAAGAAACGCAAAATCCGGGAACATAACACCGATATGACGGAAAACTAGGGCGGCAAGAGTGGAACAAAACACTAGGCGAGAGGCCGAGCCTTCCACCCTTTACCAAGTATATAGATGCATTAAGATAACAAGATAATATAATGATATCCCAACAAGTAAACAATGTTCCAACAAGGAACGGTCTCCAATCTTCACCTGCAACTAGCAACGCTATAAGAGGGGCTGAGCAAAGCGGTAACATAGCCAACCAACGGTTTGCTAGGACATGGTGGGTTAGAGATTTGACATGGAAATTTGGAAGGCATGATAAGCAAGTGGTAGGCATCGTAGCATAGGCATAGCAAAAGAGCGAGCATCTAGCAAAGCAAAGATAGAAGTGATTTCGAGGGTATGATCATCTTGCCTACAAAGTTGTCAGAGTTGACTGGATCCTCGAAAGCAAACTCAACAGGCTCCTCATTAGCAAACTCATCTCCCGGCTCTACCCAAACAAGAAAAACAAGCAAAAAGGACACAATCAACCACGTGCAAAGCTCAAACAACATGCATCGGACTCGGATTGGTGGTGGTATATGGCGATGCTATATGCGGACTCGGATTGATGGTTGTATATGGCGTTGGTATATGTGGACTCGAATTGGTGGTTGTATATGGCAGCGGCGATGTATATGGTGGGGTGGTGGTATATGGAAATGATGATGACGATGGTGCGGTGGCGGCGTGACAACCTATGAACAGAACTCGAAACTCTAAGGGACTAGAAGCTAAGACCAACAACTCGACACGGCGATGCAACCGCAAATTCAACAAAGCAAAACTCTAAAAAGACTATGAAAAGGCTCAGATTGGTTCGGATATGATGAACTAACCCTAATTTTTTTGGCTTTTTTCGTGCACTATAGGTATGAAGAACAGACTCGATCTAAACTACAAAAAACTATAAAATCTCACCGAGCAACCTGAAAATCTGATACCACTTGATAGAGGCGAGGGTGTCGCGATGTTTCGATGAGATGGTGGCTATCATTTTCTGTGGGAGTCGACCTTGACGATCCGACTACGAACGTGCGAGACGTCGCGCCTTAGCAATCACTAAACCAACTTTTGAGGGGTTATTGACCACGCCGGAGCATGATCAACCTAACCACGAGGGTCTGTTTCCTGCGAGCAAACGAAGAACAAGCAAGAAACTAAGATTGCAATCTGGATATTGTGAATATAAGATGAAAGCTTTATTGATCAAGGTGGGGTTCTGTGACACCTTTGTCTAGTCGTTGAACACAAATGAAGTACGCGAAGTAGCTGCTATGGTGATGCGGAGCATCCCAAGGCCATCCCCATGGACCCAACTGCATCTCCTACGACACCTCTTGGACCCATGACACGAGCACGTGCAAGAGCTCTTGAAACCGAGGTGACATCTCTCCTCTCACATTTCCACTTTGATGTACATGAGACATGGCTACTACCTCATACGAACACTTTGTGCATGCTCAGGTATCATGTAGAAGCTAAGGAGCAAGGAGAAGAGGAGGAGGAAGATGAATGTGGCGACGGAGAAGAAGAAGTGATAAAGAAGAAGCTACAGGCTCCGGACGACCGGAGAGGACCGAACGTCCGACGACCTCCAGGCTCCGGACGTCCGACCCAGACCGGACGTCCGACACTTCCACACCCGAGCCAAAACGATGGACTTCTGATGCTCCAAGGACGACCGACCCCGACCGGACGTCCGACCGAAGACCACCCGAGCCAAATCTACGGACGTCCGACAGGCACTGGACGTCCGGACCCTCGCAAGCCTCCGGACGACCGGTGACTCCCGGACGTCCAACGCCTGTGCGTTGTTTCGTGTTGGTCCGCAGCCCATGTACCCCTTCGCCCCCTCTTTTGCACTAAGACTATATATAGTCCACCTCGTCCAACTTTCTAGGGTTAGCAAAGGATTAGCTCATATTTCATGTGAGAGCTTTGCTCATCCACTTGGTTACCTTCTCCTCGGAGATTCGAGCCTCCTACGGAGAAGATCCCCCAAGCGGATTCAGGACCCCTCTTTAGGGAAGAACATCAAGACCTCCTCACAGAGAAGACCGTTACCCTTGTATCGACCTTAGTTGATCATGTACCATGTGAACCCTATGTATTCGAGGATCTAGCACATGTATGACTTTCTTGTGTTGGTTTAGTGATTCTCTTGTGTTTCCCTTGTGTTTTCCCTCTTTTCCGCCTCGTGTTCTTCGTGTTCATCATGGGATCCGCTCCTTTCGTGAAATATCGGCCGATTAGGGTTATACCCTACATCATCTTGGTATCTAGAGCCACGTTGATCATGATTTCGGAGCCTCCCCCCATTGTGTTTCTAGCCTAGTTTTTGTTGTTTTTCGTCCTAATTCGAAAACTCCCCACAAAAATAGCCCCAATTTTTTTGTGATTTGTTAGTGTGTTGAGATTTTGTTGGTTTGGATCCGTGGATTTGCCTTGTTTTGAGTGGATCTAGCTTTTACACCCTTTCCCCACCCTTCCCATCCACAAAATCCTCCGGATTTGACCATTTTCGCCATCTCCACCTCGAAACCTAGCAGTTCATCCCTTGCCCGAATTCGCCCAGGCACCGGACGACCGACCCAGCCCGGACGTCCGACGAACCCTGACGAAACCAAAAATTTTCAGTGTAGTCACCACCACCGCCTCACATTTTAGCATACGCACTCCTACCACCTATACACCATCACCACTTCCCCATACCACCACCATTGCTTACCCGTCTCGCACTACGACACGTGTTGCCACTTTGAGCTTTGAGAATTTGAGTTGCGGTTCCGTATCCTTTTGTGTTTCGGCTATCTAGGTACGGTTCGACATCAACATCAGCGCCGCTCATCTTCGCCACGGACGCGTCATCAACAACGACCACCTCGACTACATCTTGGTATTCGGTCCACCATATTGACACCATACCGTAAGCAAGAAGGGTAACCTCATCTTGGTATTGGACATATCACTTTTGCCATTACATTGATAGCCATCATAGCCTTACTCCTTTGCGTTGCATAGCCATCGAGACTAGCCATTGAGTATTGCCGGCAACGAGACTTGTGCACATTAGTGATCATACTTCCTATAGCATACATACATCATTGTTGCATATATTGGTATCATCTCTTGTGTCACAAAGTTGTCATCGCATACACAATTGCTATCTTGGTTCGTCAAGCATTGCATGAGAAAAGATCTCAAACAACAAAGAGCCAAACAAGCTTTTAAGCAAAGTGGAAAGATAAGCAAAGAGCTTTTAAGCAAGAACCATAGCATCATACAACATTAAGATTGTCATACTAGATCATCTTGGATCATACCATAGAAACACCTTGCATAGAGCATACTTCGGATAGAAGTCGTTGCATTTTTGCTAAGTAGGTTGTGCACAAGTTCTTTGTATCCGCCTATTGTGCAATCGTGCTAGCGTCTCTTTAGTGTTGTGCAACAAGAGCATTTTTGTGGATTCCACATTTTGGCTCACCCTTGGTTGCACGACCCCACTTATATTTTTGCATGTGTGTTTCCGTGTACCTTATATGCTTGGTCTACTTGTTACATTGCATCTTGCGAATCTTTTCCAACATTATTGAAGCACACTTACAATTGCATCAAATTTTGTGCCACCATCCTAACCAAGCTCCAGCATAAGCTTTTACTTGTGTAGGTGTGAGAAACCGACAAGAGCTCGTACCAATTGTGTTATTTCCTTGTCCTACATTGGAGTGATCATCGATCCACTTTCAACTTCGGTCAAGGTACATTTGGTATTCGTTCTTCTCTTTCTACCACTCACATTTGTCTTGGAATGATGGATAGGCCAAGTACTTATACCAACCCACTCTTCATTGAGCACGATGACGACACGAACTCCTACATCACCAAGAGCCACCTCTTTGGTGCACAACGTGCTTTGCATCAAAGCAACAAGCAATGAGTGAACGCATCGACAACCTCGCCGCCGACTTGTGACTCTTCGAGCAATGTACAAGGGACTACTTCGACCACAAGCTCGACGATCACAAGCAAGAGAATGACGCAAGGATGGACGAGATTCGTGCTTTGGTTCTCAACCGCTCTTCTTCCACTTCGTCTTCATCAAGAAGGACCCGCTCAAGTCGACACTCCGACTCCACCCTCTCCGGCTCAAGTACACCGACATCGAACACTCTTCTCCGTGCCGCATGGAATGATCGTCAAGCAAGCCTCAATCCTCTACGTGATACCGACTCTCAAGAGTGCCGACAACGTCAAACTCAACAGGCTTTTGCACTAGCATGAGAACGGCAACGACAATGCCAACATGAAGAGGAAGAGCGCGCGCATCTACACCAAGAAGGACAAGATGCTGAAGCACAACACCAAGAACAACAACTCCGTGAAGCTCAATCACTTGCGGCGCAACAAGCCCTATGAGATTCAAGTCGAGCCGTAGCCAACCGAGGCTGACAAGCTCGAGAACAAGAAGAACCATTCCGCGAAGAAATTCATGAACGAAGATTTCAAGCTCGCATGCATCGTCAAGTTCCTCCTCAAGCTCGACAAGTTCCTCCACAAGCTCGCCAAGAACATCAAGTTCATCAAGAGCAACATGAGGTTGACAATCCTCCTGACCAAGAGCGACATGAGCTTGACAATCATCTACAACACGGGCGTCATCATCCTCGACCCCAACACAATGAAGAGCAACACTATGGCAAGCTCAAGTTCACCATGCCCAAGTTCAACGGAAGCAACGATCCCGAAGAGTAACTTTCATGGGCATTGAAAGTTGACAAGATCTTCCGTTTGGACAACTACGACGAAGAGAAGAAGATCGCGATAGCATCCCTTGAGTTCCAAGACTATGTCTTCATTTGGTGGGAACAAGTCATAGAGCGCCGAGAGGCAAGAGGTGAACCACCCATCACTACTTGGGCGCAAATGAAGGATGTCATGAGAGCACGCTTTGTGCCTACCTACTACAACCGCGACCTCTTCAAGAAACTCCAACTTCTCAAGCAAGGAACCAAGAGCGTTGAAGAGTACTACAAGGAGATGAAGATTGCCATGATAAGAGCCATTGTCACGGAAGACGATGAGCAAACTATGGCACATTTCCTGAATGGACTCAACCATCCTATCAAGAAGATCGCCGACTTCCAACCATACTCGAACCTCATCCAGCTAGTGCATCAAGCTACAAAGGCGGAACATCAGGTGCAAGACGATTTCAAGTATGCCAAGTTCTCATACAAGTCCTACGGCTTCTCCAACAACCAAGCTTCAACGACTCCAACACCGTATATTAAGCCTTCTACAAGCAACATTGACAAGTCGAGTTCCAAGAAAGCTTCGTCAACTCCAAGTCATCCTCCTACTACAAGAAACTTCAAGCCGAGAGCTTCATCATCGTCCACTCCAACCAATGAGACCGTCAAGACAAGTTCCTTCAAATTCTTCACATGTGGTGGCCGAGGCCACAAGTCCTATGAGTGCACCAACAAGCGGACAATGATCCTCAATGACGACGGCACCTATGATTCAATGAGTGAAGGAGAAATGGACACTCTTGAGCAAGTCGCCATGCACCGGTAAGTGAACGATGAAGAGGAACAAGTCTTTTGCGATGAAGACTCAAGTCCCGCTCTTGTCGTCTCCAAAGTCTTGACTCTCCAACATCACCAAGAAGAAGACCAAAGATGCCACATATTCCACACCAAGGCCGGCATCAATGGACGATCCGTCAAGGTCATCATCGACAGAGGGAGTTGTCATAACCTCGCAAGTGAAGAACTTTGCTCCAAGCTCCAATTGCCCAAGACGAAGCACCCACATCCATACAAAGTGCAATGGCTTAGCGACCCCGGCACTATCCAAGTCGAGCATCGAGTACAAGTCTCCTTCAAAATTGGCGCCTATGAAGACACCTTGGAGTGTGACGTCGTTCCAATGACCGTTTTCCACATTCTCCTTGGACGCCCATGGCAATTTGATAGAGGAGTCATCCACAGCGGCCGAACGAACCACTACATCTTCAAGATGAAGGGCAAGGAGTGCGTCCTTCGTCCAATGTCGCCAAGCCAAGTGATCGCCGAAAAGCAAGCCACCCATCGTGGAGATCATAGTGAGAGAGCAAGCCACCAAAAAGAGAGTGGGAGCCACAAGCCCAAATCGAACAGCTCCACGATGAGCGAAAATAAGAACTTAGTCCTATTTTCCACCAAAAGTGAGATAAGAGGAGTGTGTGAGAACCCATCTAGTGTCCTACACTACGTCATTGTGTGCAAGGACAATGCACCACAAACAAACACTTCTCACACTCTTCCTCTAGTGTTGTCTTCTCTTTTGCAGGAATTTCACGATGTTTTCCCCGACGAACTACCTCCGGGACTACCTCCACTATGAGGCTTTGAGCACCGCATCGACCTCATCCCCGGAGCACCGCTTACGAACAAAGCTCCTTACCGCGTCAACCCCGAAGAAACCAAAGAAATACAAAGGCAAGTAAAGCATCACATAGACCATGGCCATGTGCGTGAAAGTTTGAGCCCTTGTGCTGTCCCGGTCATTCTTGTGCCAAAACGAGATGGTAGCTTTCGCATGTGCTCCGATTGTAGACCTATCAATGCTGTTACCATTTGCTATAGGTATCACATTCCACGCCTTGACGATATGCTTGATGAACTTAGTGGTGCCACTATCTTTTCCAAAATTGATCTTAAGAGTGGTTACTATCAAATCCGCAAACAACAGGGTGATGAATGGAAGACCGCTTTCAAAACCAAGTTTGCGTTATATGAGTGGTTAATCATGCCTATGGGTCTTTCGGAATCACATGGTACTTTTATGCGTCTTATGAATCACGTCTTTCGCCCTTACATTGGTATATTTGTTGTGGTCTACTTTGATGATATCCTTGTTTATAGCAAATCTCTTAGAGATCATGTCACCCATGTTCGAACTGTTTTGCAAACTCTTCGAAAAGAGCAACTCTATGCTAATATGGAGAAATGCCTTTTTGGCGTTGATAAACTCATTTTCTTGGTTTTGTTGTTTCCTCTAAGGGTTTTCATGTTGATGAGTCCAAGATTAATGCTATTAAGACTTGGCCACAACCAACCAATTTGCATCAAGTGCATAGCTTTCTTGGCCTTGCGGGTTTCTATCATCGCTTTGTGAAAGATTTTAGCACCATTGCTTCGCCTTTGCATGCTTTGAGCAAGAAGAATGCGCCTTTTGTTTGGGGACCATCCCAAGATACCGCTTTCAATGAGCATAAGAATTTTCTTACTCATGCTCCCGTGCTTGCTTTACCCAACTTTGACAAACCCTTCGAGATTCATTTCGATTTTAGTGGTAATGGCATAGGAGGTGTGTTAACGCAAGAGAAGCGCCCCATAGCTTACTTTAGTGAGAAACTCTCCGGCATGAAACTCAATTACCCCATCTATGACAAAGAGCTATATGCTTTAGTCCACATTTTGCATGAATGGGAACACTATCTTCGCCCTCATGAGTTTATCATTCATACCGATCATGAAACGCTCAAGTATCTTCTGGGCCAAACCAAGTTGAACAAGCGTCATGCTAAATGGAGTGAATTTATTGAGTCTTTTCCTTATGTCATCAAGTACATTAAAGGTAAAGAAAACATTGTGGCGGATGCCCTTTCTCGCATATGCATGCTTGTTACTCAACTTGAATTGGATGTCATTGGTTTTGAGCATATCAAAGACTTGTATGAGCATGATCCTACCTTTGCTACTCCTTATGCCAAGTGTTTGAAACATACCTCTTGGGAACGCTATTACATCAAAGATGGATATCTTATGAGAGCTAACAAACTTTGCATCCCCGAGTCTTCTCTTCGTTTGTTGCTTTTGCAGGAATCTCATGGAGGAGGCTTAATGGGACATTTTGGACAAGACAAGACTTTCGCCATGCTTTCGAAGAACTACTTTTGGCCAAAGATGTTTCGCGATGTCAACCACTTCACCAACCGATGCTCGACATGTCGCAAAGCTAAGTCCAAAGCTCAATTCCATGGCCTTTATATGCCTCTACCAATTCCATATCAACCATGGGAAGACATCAGCATGGACTTTGTACTTGGTTTGCCTAGGACTCGAAATGGGAAGGATTCGGTATTTATCGTTGTGGACCGTTTCTCAAAAATTGCACATTTCATTCCTTGCAACAAGATAGACAATGCTTCACATGTTTCTACTCTGTTTTGTAGGAAAATATTGCATCTACACTAAGTGCCAACGACGATAGTCTCGGACAGTGATGTCAAGTTCCTTAGCTACTTTTGGAAGACCCTATGCGCCAAGCTCGGAATCAAGCTAATTTTCTCCATGGCGTATCATCCACAAACCGATGGCCAAATGGAAGTTACCAATCGCACACTCTCCACTCTACTTCGAGTACTCATCAAGAAGAACATCAAGGAGTGGGAGGAGTGCCTACCTATCGCCGAGTTCGCCTACAACCGACAAGTCCCCCTTTGAGGTCGTCTACGGCTTCAACCCTTTGTCACCATTGGACATTCTCCCTCTACCACTCCAAGAGCGCATCAATTTGGATGCTAGCGCAAGAGCGACACATCTCAAGAAGGTGCATGAAGATACAAGGAACACCATCAAGCGCCAAGTTCAATGTCTTGCGTCCAAGCTCAACTTCAACAAGCACCCTATGGTCTTCAACATTGGTGATCTCATGTGGATACACCTTCGCAAGGACCATTTCCCACAAGATCGCAAGTCCAAGCTTCGACCCCGAGCGGATGGACCCTTCAAGGTGCTCGCACAATACAACGACAACACTACCTCTCACATTTCTCCTCTGATGCACATGAGACATCTCTCCTCTCACATTTCCACTTTGATGCACATGAGACATGAACACTACCTCATACAGACACTTTGTGCATGCTCAGGTATCATGGAGAAGCTAAGGAGCAAGGAGAATAGGAAGAGGAAGATGGATGTGACGACAAAGAAGAAGAAGTGATGAAGAAGAAGCTACAGGCTCCGGACGACCGGCCAGGACCGGACGTCCGACGACCTCCAGGCTCCGGACGTCCGGCCCAGACCGGACGTCCGACACCTCCACACCCGAGCCAAAACGACGGACTTCCGACGCTCCACGGACAACCGATGCTCCTCGGATGACCGACCCCGACCAGACGTCCGACTGAAGACCACCCAAGCCGAATCTACGGACGTCCGACAGGCACCAGACATCCGGACCCTCGCGAGCCTCCGGACAACCGGTGACTCCTGGACATCCGACGCCTGTGCGCTATTTCGTGTTGGGCCGCAGCCCATGTACCCCTTCGCCCCCCTCTTTTGAACTAAGACTATATATACTCCACCTCGTCCAACTTTCTAGGATTAGCAAAGGATTAGCTCATATTTCGTGTGAGAGATTTGCTCATCCACTTGGTTACCTTCTCCTCGAAGATTCGAGCCTCCTATGGAGAAGATCCCCCAAGCGGATTCAAGACCCCTCTTTAGGGAGAACATCAAGACCTCCTCACGGAGAAGACCATTACCCTTGTATCGTCCTTAGTTGATCATGTACTGTGTGAACCCTATGTATTTGAGGATCTAGCACATGTGTGACTTTCTTGTGTTAGTGATGCTCTTGTGTTTCCCTTGTGTTTTCCCTCTTTTCCCCCTTGAGTTCTTCGTGTTCATCGCGGGATCCGCTCCTTTCATGAAAGATCGGCCGATTAGGGTTCTACCCTACATCATATGGCGAACTTTAATCTAAACAAAACCCAAAGTCTAAACGACACCCTAAGGGCTGTATATATGGAGGAAGAGGGGGGGGGGGTTCGTGGCCCTTGGAGGAGGGGTCCGAAACCAACCCTAACTCTTTTCCCCCACACATACGGACTCTAAAAACAGCCTATACTTAAGTATTTCGAAAATACATGGGCCTGGCCTAATAATAAGGTGACGCAGCACCTAGAATAGCCTCTGAACGAAATTTATGAAGTGGCATCTTGTATATTTCATCCAAGGCTTCATGCACTCCTTATGGTGGCTTCAAAGTCCTAAAATCATCACTTGTAACTCCGTTCTTGATCCCCTTGTGCATGCCATTATCTCCATGTTTGAACTTGCTCCAAGATTCATCTTTCTTGTGATGTAGGGTAGGAACTCCATAGGCCGATCTTTCACGAAAGGAGTGGAATCCCGTGAAGAACACGATGAACACAAGGGGAAAATGAGGGAAACATGAGGGGAAGAACGAGAGGAACACTCAAACTAACAAGAACAAGTCACACATGTGCTAGATCCTCAGATATATAAGAGTTCACACGATCCACAATCAATTAAGGACGATTGTAACATCCCAAATTTTCAATTTGGAATGTTATACATAGTCATTCATGCATATCATATTTTATTCGCATTTCTTCTCGCGATCCTCTAAATCCTAAGCGACTCAAGGACCCTCGGAGAGAGTTGGGGATTTCCCGGTTTTCAAATTTGATTTTTATCAAATTTTGAAATGAGGATTTTTGGTTTTACTTATTTTCTCTCCAAAAATATTTCATACTAAAATATATGAGAGGAGATAATATGACTTCTCCAAGATAAATGAAATATTGGAGGAAAAATATTAAAATCAAATATTTGTTTTATTTGGATTTTATTGCAATTTTGTTTGTATTAGAAAAATTGCATGTTTTTCAAAATTGCATTTTAGGGCCAAGAAAATGTTCACCTTGTTCTAAATATTTTATTGAGACGGTGAAAATTTGTTTTGGCATTTTTAGATTTTTATTTATTTTTCTAGGATTTTATTTCAGTCGGCGAAATTATTTAAAAAAAAGTTCCCGCACCTGACTGGGCCTAAGGCCCAGCCGAGCCAGGCCGCCGCCGCCGCCTTCCCCGCGCGCGCGCAGCCGTCGCCGACTCGGACAAGGAGTCCGAGCCGGACTCCACCTCCGCCGCCTTGGCCCCTCCTCCAAGACACCCCGCCCCCTTTGTATACGCGCCGCCCGAGCCCCCCACCCCTACAACCCTGCCGCCCCGCGCCAACCCCGCCGCCCACGCTAGCCGTCGCCGCCGCGGTAAGCCGCCGCCGCCGCTTGCCGTGCCCAGCGCCACCGCCGCCCCGCCACCTCACCTTGCCGGAGCCCCTCGCTGGAGGTAGTCACCGGACTCCACCGCCTGTTTTTTTATAAAAGCCGTTCGGTTTTTTTAGAAACCCTAGATCCGTTTTTTTCGGATTCGCCGGTTTTTCTTGGTTCTTGTAGTTAGCGGATGTTCGCCCGTACGTTCGTTTTAACGAACGGTTTTCGCTAGTTAGTTACAGCTAACGAACGCTCGTTCGTTAGTCTGTTCATCAGTTTTCTGTTATCGGATTTATTCCGCGATTTTTCTGATCGTGATTTCTGATCTGATCTTAGTTTCTGTTTTTTTTTCGCTCGTTAGTCGGAATCAGGCGATTCAAGCGCCTAGAGTTTCGTCTCGAAACCCTCTTTCCGTTTAACCAACTCAAACAAGTTTTTGCTACTGTACAATTTGACCTAGTTTCAGATTAGTAAACGAAGCTTCTTTCTTTCGCCGTTTGAGTTTCGTTGCTCCGTTTGATTTGATTCTTTTTGCGTACCAGAGTTCTTAATTTGAACTTCCTGGTCAACCTCTTTTACTTGAGTTCTGCTTGTGCATCGTAGCTTGTTACTTATGTATGCTATTATTTACTTGCAATAGAACACCCGGAGTGCGAAGCATGCTACTACGAGTCCCTAGGTTTCGCAGATCGTCAGCAAGGCAAGTAACACTTTGATCATACCCCTTTTATCACCCAGTTTTTATGCATTAGTTCCAATCCTCAAACATTGCATGATTAGGATGTCATTAACTTGTGGGTTGGTAAGTAGTTGTTGAGGTAGAACCTACTGCCCTGTTACATTCAAACCCTTGGGAGTTACTCTATGTGTTGCTTATATTACTATGCTATGCTATGCTCGTAGACGTGGTTTGGGTTTGAGTGAAATCCATGACAGATGTGAGTTGTTAATTAATGGTTCAACTTAAGGTGGCAACTTAAATTAACAACTGGGTGGATTGAAGCACCTGGAGTACCCAGTGTTGCCTGTATTTTTTGGAAATCCCAGAGTACCCGTGTGATCTTCCTATGGACCGCCACCCAAGCTCAAAGGGAACTGAGATGATTCATGCTAGAAACTTCCGTGTGCAGCCACAAGCTATTATGGGCTCTAGCATAGTTGAGTAAGTTACGTGAAGCTCTTGAAGAGGCAGATCAGCAGGTAGTGAGATGTAGGTTTGGTATGGTCTGTCCGAAGTAGAGAGTTAATGTTTCTGAAAGACTGTGTCTCGGTCATCCGTTTCTCAAACACCCTGTAGTGCGAGAAATCCAATGGAGGAGATCGAGTCTTGTGGGGAAAAGTGCGCAAACCTCTACAGAGTGTACAATCTAATCATGGTTAGCCGTGTCCCGGTTATGGACAATTCTTGAGTATCTAGTACTTGGGTTACCCCATGTATCTCATCACTTTTAATTAATATTGTTAGGTTGTTAATCACTTTAGTTGGGATTGAGTTGGAGGAACCTTCTCAATGATGTTTCAACTACCATGATAGTTAAATTAAAATCTATTCCTTTGTTGTAGGGAAAAATTGGCTTTCCGCAAAACTGTAACCATAGAGCTTTCCACTAGCCATATATGCATGTAGTGATAGCATTACTCTGTTCTTGCTCTACTATGTTACTTTGCCAGCATATTCCATGTGCTGACCCATTTGCGGGCTGCAACGTATTATGTTGCAGACTTTTCAGACGAGGAGTAAGGTTCGTTAGGTCGTTGCCGTGCAGCTCAGCTATGCCGTTGGAGTTGATGGACTCACTTTATCTTCCAAGCCTTCCGCTGTTATCGTATTAGATGGCCTTAAGCCATATTATTGTATTAAGTTCTCTCTTCAGACATTCAATGTAATAAGTGTGTGATTGCTACTCTGTTATAAACCCTTCGAGTCCTGTGTGTGTCAGCATTACCGATCCAGGGATGACACTGAACCACAGAGACTTGACCATCTGAGGTCGGGTCGCTACAAGATGGTATCAGAGCACACGCTGAGTGTAGGACACGACCACTAAGATAAACCCTAGGTCACCCTTCTCTTCTCATTTCTGACTCCTCTCCATTTTCTACTCTTTAGGATGACGGAGATGAAGAACAAGTTTGCACAACCGGATGAAGACACACCTTTTGGACGCCACTTGAAGGAAGTCACTAGGTACTTGAACATTGGAATACCAAGCTTCACCGGGACGTACAACGCCACTTTACCTGAAGAGGAGCGCTGGATGATTCAAGTACAAGTTCCAGGAAGGACGTTCTCGCCAACTTCTAAACCCATAGAATTTTCTTTCGAAGCACCCACCTGGAGTCTAGGCAAGAGCATGGCAGCCCACATTACCATGGGACGCATTGGAGAAGTTTACAACAGGGAGCTTAAGGACACTATTTACCAAATATGTGGGCACCGAGACGAGCAATGGGAAGTAATCAGCACCAGGAAGGATAGATCCATTGCAGCTTTCATCCAGGAGTTAAACCAGCACATCCGACGTCAGGAAAACCAGATGTGCACGGACATGATGGACTTGAAGAAGGCAAAGACTAGGATCATTGAACTGGAGGAAGAACTCAAGTTTACACGCGATGGATATGAGGAGGAAATCAAGACACTACTAGAGAAGAATGACGACTTAGTCAAGAAGATCGGAGTATTCATGGGAGGACCAGCACCAATAGAAGAAGAAGAACCCAAGGAGATACGCCCTGAGGACTACATCATCATCGACGACACCGATTCCGATCCTAGTGATGATGACTTTGAAGACGAAGCTGGAGCAGACATCATGGAGTCTTCCACCGATCAAAATTTCTAGATGACTACCATATATCACTAGTATTTCCCCATGTATTTAGTAGTAGATGAGCACTTGTGCGATAGTTCTAGATCGTTTGTATGCCCTTGCTTGATTGATTGAGTGAAATGATTGTGTTTGTCTCATGTGCATATGGGTAGTGTTTTCTCATTAGACCTCTTTTCTATTCTAAATCTCTTCCATCTAAACCCCTCAGATGCCTCCGAGACGTGACACCGGTTTTGCTTTCCCACCGGAGCTCACCCAGTTGATCCAGCAGCAGAATACTTTGATGCAATTGCTAGTTCAGAACTAGGGCAACAACAATAACAACAACAACAACAACAACCCACCGCCCGTGGACAACCTAGCCCGTTTTCTAAGGTTACAACCACCGGTGTTTTCCAGTAGCACCGAGCCCATAGATGCGGACGATTGGCCATGCCGTATTGGAAGGGAGTTGACCACCGCAGGTTGCACAGATGCTGAGAGAGTGCGCTTTGCCGCACATCAATTGGATGGACCAGCAGCCTCATGGTGGGAGAATTACACATCCACTTTTCCTATAGCCAACGTCACTTGGGACTAGTTTCAGCAAGCTTTCCGCATAGCCGATGTCTCCACTGGAGCTATGCAAATGAAGAAGTGGGAGCTCCACAACTTACGCCAGGGGAACCGCACTATGGCTCAGTACGTGGACGAGTTTAGCAAGTTATCTCGCTATGCCCCTGATGATGTGGCCACAGATGCAGCGAAGCAGGAGAAGTTTATGGAAGGGCAGAATGATGAGATGAGTATGCAGTTGATGGTAGCAACCTTCAACAACTACCAGGAGTTGGTAGATAAGGCTCTTATGATTGAAGGGAAGCAGCAGCAGATTGAGAGCCGCAAGAGGAAGTATGGACAGGGGAAGTATAACTCAGGAGCTCAGCAGAAACCTCGCCTAACCCCAAACTTGGGAGGACTTGTTCATAACCATGGAGGTCACAACCACACTGGAGGAGGATCGCATAACCACAATGGATCTAAGAATGGGAATGGGAACGGAACCAACAATAATCATAACCGCCCCAACCCAGCCACACCCGCCAAAAGGGACTTAAGTCATGTTACTTGTTTCAAGTGCGGGAAGACTGGACACTACGCCACGGAGTGCCCTGAAGGAAAGAATGGAAATGGAAATGGGAGCGCTGGGAAGAAGCCAAATCCATTCAACAAAGGCAAGTGAACCACGTTAACGTGGAGGAGGTTGAAGAGCAGCCGGACGCGGTAATAGGTAAGTTTTTGGTTAAGTCATTTACCGCTCTTGTTCTTTTCGATACTGGTGCATCGCATTCATACATATCAAGGGGATTCGTGGATAAGTTTAAACTACCAACCCAAACCCTTAGGACCCCTCTTTTAGTGAGTTCACCCGGAGCAGAGTATATGGCCAGACGATGGTGTGACCAGATACCCGTAACCATTGGTACACATGTTTTTCCATTCGACCTAATTATCTTGGAGTCACAAGGACTGTATGTGATATTGGGTATGGACTGGATGTCAAAGTTTGGAGGAAGCATTGACTGTGCTATTAAGTCGATTTATCTCACTACCCCAGAAGGAAAAAGGATTAAGTGTGTATCTAGGCATGTTCCTAGGAGGAGGCAAGTGAATGCCCTTACGGGAGTTGTTCAGGAGGAAGTGCCTGTAGTGAAGGATTACCCGGATGTTTTTCCAGAGGAGTTACCAGGCATGCCACTGGATAGAGATATTGATTTTTTGAGAGAGCTATTGCCAAGTACAGGATCAATATCCAAGAGACCCTATCGGATGCCCGCAAATGATCTGGAAGAAATTAAGAAACAGATCAAGGAGTTATTGGAGAAAGAATACATCCGAAGAAGTTCATCACCTTGGGGAGCCCCAGTACTTTTGGTTGAGAAGAAGGATAAATCCCTGAGGATGGTTGTTGATTATCGAGCATTAAATGAAGTGACGATTAAGAACAAGTACCCACTGCGGATGATCAACGATCTGTTTGATCAGTTGCAAGGAGCTAAAGTGTTTTCGAAGATCGATTTGCGATCGGGGTATCATCAGTTGAAGATACGAGAGAAGGATATACCGAAGACAGCGTTCACAACACGATATGGATTATACGAGTACACGGTCATGTCATTTGGACTGACTAACGCCCCTGCCTATTTCATGAGCATGATGAACAAGGTGTTCATGGAGTATTTGGACAAGTTTGTTGTGGTGTTTATTGATGATATTATGGTATACTCGAAGAACGAGGAGGAGCACAAGGAGCATTTGCGCTTAGTTCTCGAGAAACTCAGGGAACACCAGTTGTATGCTAAGTTTAGCAAATGCGAATTTTGGTTGAAGGAAGTCGGGTTCCTTGGACATGTTATATCGGGAGAGGGTATAGCAGTAGACCCCAGCAAAATTCAGTCAGTCACTGAATGGTTGGCACCCACTTCAGTTAGCGAGATCCGCAGTTTTCTTGGACTCACAGGATACTATTGGAGATTCATCGAGAATTTTTCCAAGATTGCAAAGCCAATGACTGAACTATTAAAGAAGGATACTAAGTTTAAATGGACAGAAGATTGCGAGGCAAGTTTCCAGGAGTTGAAGAAACGTTTGACTACAGCGCCAGTGCTAACACTGCCAGATATACATAAGGAGTTCCAAGTGTACTGCGATGCCTCACGCTTAGGACTTGGATGTGTGCTTATGCAGGACGGGAGAGTTGTTTCGTATGCCTCGCGACAACTAAAACCTCATGAGTTGAACTATGCCACGCATGATTTGGAGTTAGCAGCCGTAGTGCATGCATTGAAGACCTGGAGACATTACCTTATTTGAAACCATTGTGATGTGTACACGGACCATAAGAGTTTGAAGTACATTTTCACCCAGAAGGAGCTGAACCTTCGACAGAGGAGATGGTTGGAGCTTATAAAGGATTATGACATGAAGCTACACTATCATCCAGGAAAGGCCAATGTCGTAGCAGACGCTTTGAGCCGGAAGAGTTATGCTAATATCCTTGAAAGCAAGGGACTGCCGAAGGAATTAGCAGAGGACATCATGGAACTTCGATTGGAGATTGTTCCTAGAGGATTTATTGCAACAATGGAGGTCCAGTCGACATTGCTGGACAAAATTCGGGAAGCTCAGAAGGATGACAAAGAGATTGCCGAGATAAAGGAGAAGATGGGCAAAGGAAAGGCCAAAGGTTTTCGTGAGGATGAGCATGATACCTTGTGGTTTGAGGACCGAGTTTATGTGCCCAATAACCAGGAGATCAGGAAGTTAATACTTCAAGAGGCCCATGACTCACCATACTCGATACACCCCGGAAACACCAAGATGTATTTGGATTTGAAGGAACGTTTCTGGTGGACCGGTATGAAGAAGGATATTGCCGAGTATGTAGCCGTATGTGATGTATGTCAGCGCGTGAAGGCAGAGCATCAGAAGCCAGCAGGACTGTTACAGCCTATGCCGATACCCGAATGGAAGTGGGATAAACTGGGCATGGACTTTATCACCGGATTGCCCAGGACCAAAGCGGGATATGATTCCATATGGGTAGTAGTTGATCGCTTGACCAAAGTAGCTCACTTCATCCCAGTGAAAACCACCTATACAAGTGCAAAGTTGGCCAAGATATATATGTCCAGGATAGTATGTCTGCATGGAGTTCCGAGGACCATCGTATCAGATCGAGGAACACAGTTTACCTCAAAGTTTTGGCACCAGTTGCACCAGACTTTGGGAACGAGATTGGAGTTTAGTACAACATTTCACCCGCAGACGGATGGACAAACAGAGAGAGTCAACCAAATTCTGGAGGACATGTTGAGAGCCTGTGCGCTAGATTATGGATCTAGTTGGGATGACAATTTGCCATATGCAGAGTTTTCATACAACAATAGCTATCAAGCCAGTTTGAAGATGGCACCGTTTGAAGCCCTGTATGGACGAAGGTGCAGAACACCGTTAATGTGGGATGAGGTAGGAGACCGACAGTTGTTTGGACCAGACTTGATCAAAGAGTCTGAGGAGAAGGTTAAATTGATTCGTGACAGACTGAAGATTGCTCAGTCCAGGCAGAAGAGTTATGCTAACTCAAAACGCAAGGAGGTAACCTATGAAATTGGAGACTGAGCATATCTGCGAGTATCACTCTTGCGAGGAGTGAAATGTTTTGGAGTTAAGGGAAAGTTAGCCCCGAGATTTGTAGGACCGTATCGTATTTTGGAACGGATGGGAGAAGTTTCCTACAAGTTTGAGTTACCCGAGGGATTGTCAGGAGTTCATGACGTGTTCCACGTTTCACAGCTGAAGAAGTGTCATGCTGAGATGGCAGATATACCGCTAAGAGATACAGTACCCCTGGAGGCAATTCAGTTGGACAATGATTTGACTTATGAGGAGAAACCAGTTAAGATTCTCGAGTTTGCCAGCGGAGTCACCCGCATTAAGGTTATCAAGTTTTGTAAAGTTCAGTGGAGCCACCATACCGAGGATGAAGCCACCTGGGAACGAGAGGATGATCTCCGCAAAGACCACCCGCACCTATTTTCTAGCCAACCTGAATCTCGAGGGTGAGATTCATCTTAAGGGGGGTAGGTTTGTAACATCCCAAATTTTCAATTTGGAATGTTATACATAGTCATTCATGCATATAATATTTTATACGCATTTCGTCTCGCGATCCTCAAAATCCAAAGCAACTCAAGGACCCTCGGAGAGAGTTGGGGATTTCCCGGTTTTCAAATTTGATTTTTATCAAATTTTGAAACGAGGATTTTTGGTTTTAATTATTATCACTCCAAAAATATTTCATACTAAAATATATGAGAGGAGATAATATGACTTCTCCAAGCTAAATGAAATATTGGAGGAAAAATATTAAAATCAAATATTTGTTTTATTTGGATTTTATTGCAATTTTGTTTGTATTAGAAAAATTGCACGTTTTTCAAAATTGCATTTTATGGCCAAGAAAATTTTCATCTTGTTCTAAATATTTTATTTAGACGGTGAAAATTTGTTTTGGCATTTTTAGATTTTTATTTATTTTTCTAGGATTTTATTTCGGTCGGAGAAATTATTTAAAAAAAAGTTTTCGCGCCTGACTGGGCCTAAGGCTCAGCCGAGCCAGGTCGCCGCCGCCGCCTTCCCCGCGCGCGCGCCGCCGTCGCCGACTCGGACGAGGAGTCCGAGCCGGACTCCACCGCCGCCGCCTTGGCCCCTCCTCCAAGCCGCCCCGCCCTGCCCCCTTTTTATACGCGCTGCCCGAGCCCCCACCCCCACAACCCCGCCGCCCCACGCCAACCCCGCCGCCCGTGCTAGCCGCCGCCGCCGCGCTAAGCCGCCGCCGCCGCTTGCCGCCGCCCCGCCACCTCGCCTCGCCGGAGGTAGTCGCCGGACTCCGCCGCCGGTTCTTTTTAAAAAAGACGTTCGGTTTTTTTAGAAACCCTATATCCGTTTTTTTCGGATTCGCCGGTTTTTCTTGGTTCTTGTAGTTAGCGGACGTTCGTCCGTACGTTCGTTTTAACGAACGGTTTTCACCCGTTAGTTACAGCTAACGAACGCTCGTTCGTTAGTCTGTTCGTCAATTTTCTTTTATCGGATTTATTCCGCGATTTTTCTGATCACGATTTCTAATCCAATCTTAGTTTCTGTTTTTCTTTTCGCTCGTTAGTCGGAATCAGGCGATTCAAGCGCCAAGAGTTTCGTCTCGAAACCCTCTTTCTGTTTAACCAACTCAAACAAGTTTTTTCTACTGTAAAATTTGACCTAGTTTCAGATTAGTAAACGAAGCTTCTTTCTTTCGCCGTTTGAGTTTCGTTGCTCCGTTTGAGTTGATTCTTTTTGCGTACTGGAGTTCTTAATTTGAACTTTCTGGTCAACCTCTTTTATTTGAGTTTTGCTTGTGCATCGTAGGTTGTTACTTATGTATGCTATTGTTTGCTTGCGATAGAACACCCGGAGTGCGAAGCGTGCTACTATGAGTCCCTAGGTTTCACAGATCGTCAGCAAGGCAAGTAACACTTTGATCATACCCCTTTTATCACCTAGTTTTTATGCATTAGTTCCAATCCTCAAACATTGCATGATTAGGATGTCATTAACTTGTGGGTTGGGAAGTAGTTGTTGAGGTAGAACCTATTGCCCTGTTACATTCAAACCCTTGGGAGTTACTCTACTTATTGCTTATATTACTATGCTATGCTATGCTCGTAGACGTGGTTTGGGTTTGAGTGAAATCCATGACAGATGTGAGTTGTTAATTAAGGGTTCAACTTAAGGTGGCAACTTAATCAAACAACTGGGTGGATTGAGGCACCTGGAGTACCCAGTGTTGCTTGTATTTTTTGGAAATCCCGGAGTACCCGTGTGATCTTCCTATGGACCGCCACCCAGGCTCAAAGGGAACTGAGATGATTCATGCTAGAAACTTCCGTGTGCAGCCACAAGCTATTATGGGCTCTAGCATAGTTGAGTAAGTTACGTGAAGCTCTTGAAGAGGCAGATCAGCAGGTAGTGGGATGTAGGTTTGGTATGGTCTGTCCGGAGTAGAGAGTTAATGTTTCTGAAAGACTGTGTCTCGGTCATCCGTTTCTCAAACACCCTGTAGTGCGAGAAATCCAACGGAGGAGATCGAGTCTTGTGGGGAAAAGTGTGCAAACCTCTGCAGAGTGTACAATCTAATCATGGTTAGTCGTGTCCCCGGTTATGGACAATTCTTGAGTATCTAGTACTTGGGTTATCACATGTATCTCATCATGTTTAATTAATATTGTTGGGTTGTTAATCACTTTAATTGGGATTGAGTTGGAGGAACCTTCTCAATGATGTTTCAACTACCATGATAGTTAAATTAAAATATATTCCTTTGTTGTAGGGAAAAATTGGCTTTCCGCAAAACTGTAACCATAGAGCTTTCCACCAGCCATATATGCATGTAGTGATAGCATTACTCTGTTCTTGCTCTACTGTGTTACTTTGCCAGCATATTCCATGTGCTGACCCATTTGCGGGCTGCAACGTATTATGTTGCAGACTTTTCAGACGAGGAGTAAGGTTCATTAGGTCGTTGCCCTGCAGCTCAGCTATGCCGTTGGAGTTGATGGACTCACTTTATCTTCCAAGCCTTCCGTTGTTATCGTATTAGATGGCCTTAAGCCATATTATTGTATTAAGTTCTCTCTTGAGACATTCGATGTAATAAGTGTGTGATTGCTACTTTGTTATAAACCCTTCGAGTACTGTGTGTGTCAGCATTACCGATCCAGGGATGACACTGAAGCACAGAGACTTGACCATCTGAGGTCGGGTCGCTACAACGATACAAGTAGCAAGATCTTCTCCATGAGGAGGTCTTGAGCGGGGCCGCCCAAGAGGGGTTCTTGATGTCTTCTCTGCAAGGAGGTCTTGAATCCAAAGGGATCTTCTCCGAAGAGGCCACGGTCTCTCACGAGGAGTAGATCCGATGTGGATGAGCGAAGCTCTATCTCTCAAAATGAGATAAACCAATGCTAACCCTAGAAAGCGGGACGAGGTGGAGTATATATAGTCTTAGTGCAAAAGAGGGGGGGGGGCGAAGGGGTACATGGGCTGTGGCCCAACAGGAATCAGTGCACAGGCGTCGAAACGTCCGGGGGTCACCGGTCGTCCGGAGGCTCGCGAGGGTCCGGATGTCCGGTGCCTGTCGGACGTCCGTAAATTTAGCCCGCGTTGTCTTCGGTCGGGGTCGGACGTCTGGGCGTCGGTCGTCCGTAGGGCGTCAGATGTCCGTCTGTTTTGGCTCGGATGTGGAAGTGTCGGTTGTCCAGAGGAGGCTGGACGTCCGGAGTCTGGAGGTCATCGGACGTTCGGGGCTCGTCGGTCGTCCGGAGCCTGGAGACTTGGAACAGCCCTTCTTCTTCATCTCCGTCTTCACGTCCATCTTCCTCTTCTTCTTCTCCTTGCTCCTTAGCTTCTCCATGGTACCTGAGCATGCACAAAGTATCCGTATGAGGTAGTAGCCATGTCTCATGTGCATCAAAGTGGAAATGTGAGAGGAGAGATGTCACCTCGGTTTAAAGAGCTCTTGCACATGCTCGTGTCATGGGTCCAAGAGGTGTCGTAGGAGATTTAGTTGGGTCCATGGGGATGGCCTTGGGATGCTCCGCATCATCTCTCCTCCCTTGGGGAAGATCCGTCCTCGGATCAAATTCTTCATCACCATGGAAGGGAGAGAGATCTTTGACGTTGAAGATGTCGCTCACGTTGTACTTGTCGCGTGGAAGGTCGATCTTGTAAGCATTGTCATTGTATCGTGCGAGCACCTTGAAGGGTCCATCCACTCGTGGTCGAAGCTTGGACTTGCGTTCTTGTGGAAAGCGATCCTTGCGAAGGTGTAGCCACACGAGACCATCAATGTTGAAGACCATAGGTTGCTTGTTGAAGTTGAGCTTGGTCGCAAGGCGTTGAACTTGGCGCTCGATGGTGTTTCTTGTATCTTCATGCACCTTCTTGAGATGTGTCACACGTGCACTTGCGTCCAAATTGATGCGCTCTTGGAGTGGTTGAGGGACAAAGGGTTGAAAACGTAGACGACCTCGAAGGGGGACTTGCCGGTTGTTGAGTGTCTTGCTCGGTTGTAGGCGAACTCGACGATAGGTAGGCACTCCTCCCACTCCTTGATATTCTTCTTGAAGAGTACTTGAAGTAGAGCGGAGAGTGTGCAGTTGGTAACTTCCGTTTGGCCATCAATTTGGGGATGATACGTCATGGAGAAAAGTAGCTTGATTCCGAGCTTGGCGCATAGGGTCTTCCAAAAGTAGCTAAGGAACTTGACGTCGCTGTCCAAGACGATCGTCTTTGGCACTCCGTGTAGATGCAATATTTCCCTACAAAAGAGAGTAGCAACTTGTGAAGCATCGTCTATCTTGTTGCAAGGAATGAGATGTGCCATTTTTGAGAAATGGTCCACGACGACAAACACCGAATCCTTCCCATTTCTAGTCCTAGGCAAACCAAGTACAAAGTCCATGCTAATGTCTTCCCATGGTTGATATGGAATGGGTAGAGGCATATAAAGGCCATGAGATTGAGCTTTGGACTTAGCTTTGCGACATGTAGAGCATCGGTTGGTGAAGCGGTTGACGTCGCGAAACATCTTGGGCCAAAATTAGTTCTTCGAGAGCGTGGCTAACGTATTGTTTCGTCCAAAATGTCCCATTATGCCTCCTCCATGAGATTCCTGCAAAAGCAACAAACAAAGAGAAGACTCGGGGATGCAAAGTTTGTTAGCTCTCATAAGATATCCATCTTTGATGTAATAGCGTTCCCAAGAGGTGTGCAACAAACACTTGACATAAGGAGTAGCAAAAGTAGGATCATGCTCATACAAGTCTTTGATATGCTCAAATCCAATGACATCCAATTCAAGTTGAGTAACAACCATGCATATGCGAGAAAGGGCATCCGCCACAATGTTGTCTTTACCTTTAATGTACTTGATGACATAAGGAAAAGACTCAATAAATTCACTCCATTTAGCATGACGCTTGTTCAACTTTGTTTGTCCCTTAAGGTACTTGAGCGTTTCATGATCGGTATGAATGATAAACTCATGAGGGCGAAGATAGTGTTCCCATTCATGCAAGAAGCGGACTTAAGCATATAGCTCTTTGTCATAGATGGGGTAATTGAGTTGCGTGCCGGAGAGTTTCTCACTAAAATAAACTATGTGTCGCTTCTCTTGCATTAACACACCTCCTATGCCATTACCACTAGCATCGCAATGAATCTCAAAGGGTTTGTCAAAGTTGGGTAATGCAAGCACAGGAGCATGAGTAAGCAAATTCTTAAGCTCATTGAAAGCGGTATCTTGGGATGGTCCCCAATCAAAAGGCGCATTCTTCTTGCTCAAAGCATGCAAAGGAGAAGCAATGGTGCTAAAATCTTTCACAAAGCGATGATAGAAACCCGCAATGCCAAGAAAGCTACGCACTTGATGCAGATTGGTTGGTTGTGGCCAAGTCTTAATAGCATTGATATTGGAATCGTGAACATGAACACCCTTAGAAGAAACAACAAAACCTAAGAAAACGAGCTTGTCAACGCCAAAAAGGCATTTCTCCATATGTGACGCCCCGAGACCGATGCTCGAGAAGACCTCCATAAATTCCGGGTTTCGCCGTGTGTTTCATTTGTGCCTCCCCTTTTATTTTTTTGGCATTGCATCATGTCATCATGCCATCATCTCATAAATATTTTGCAACTCAACTAAATAAATGGCATGGATCTTTGATCCATTTAAATCGAGGGAATTCACATGGTGATTCTCTTTATAACATATCCTCCCGATATTAGGGAGCTATATTAAATATTTCATTTATTGGAATTAACGGGAACACACTTGCAAAATAAATCTCAATGCCTTTGTTATCACAAACTCTTGGCCTCTAACTTTGCCCATATATCCTTTCGTCATTTTTCGGAGCTCCACCTAAATTCTCAACATTTTTGGACACTTCCAAAACCTAGTCCTAGTTCAAACCCATTTGAACTAAATTCAAATGAGTTTGAATTTACATCTTCCAATCTTGGCCTTTTATATTTTCTTGGGACAAGCGCATTTTTGTGAGTCCGGGAAAATAATCCCTTTGCCCAAATTCTTGTCCACTCATTTCTTTTCTCTCCTTTTATTTCTTTGCTTTCCTGTTTTTGTGAGAGATTTAAAGAAGAGAGAGTTAGATGCCAGCAACAACAGCGGACCAGGCCTCTGGCCTTTCCCTCTCCATGGTCTGGCTCAGCAGATCGAGGTCCAACCAGCAGCCCCGCCGGCCTCTAAGGCCCATTTGGCCCAAGGCCATCTCGCAGCCCAGCCGCACTAACCCTAGCGCATCCCTCCTCTCTCCCTCGACTCATCCTCACGCTGCCAGCCTCTTTCTCCCTCGATCCCATCCCCGTGCGCTCGACCTCCTTCTCCCTCTCGATCATCCAGTGCCTCCTCACCCTCTCCCTCGATCCCATCTTCCCCGACGCCCTCTCCTGGCCTCGCGCCGCCTCTCTCCCCTTTCCTCCTGGCGCCGCTGCACAGAGAGGGGGCCTCTACCGCGACCCTGTCGAACACCGGATCCCGAGCGCCGTGCCCTCAAGGGCCCCGCCTTCGCGCCGCCGTCCTCCATGGCCGTAGTCGACCGAGATCGAAGCTCCCGCCGATGCACCTTGTCGCGTCTCTGCTGCCTCCTCGCAGCCGGCCATCCTCTCCGCCGCCCGGGGTTCCCCTGCACCTCAAGCCTGACGCCCGACCTACGACCTCCGCCACCTCGATGTCCCTTGGCGCCCTGCCGGCCAATCTGGCCTCGTCGTCCAGGATCTCCATGGTGCTACCTTGCTGCTTCCTCCAGCGCCCAAGTCCACCTTGCCGCTTCCGCCGTCCTCGCGCCCCTGCTTCTTCCATGGCATTGTTGCCATCCATGGCAGCTCTGCCGCTGTCTCCTTACCACCGCCGTCCAGCGCAACACCTGCAGGAGATGGCCAGAGCCTAGATCCCCTGCTCCTCTGCTTCGGGTCCTAGTGTCCTGCGGCCATCGCCCCTGCATCATGCCAAGTACATGCACCATGCCCTGAACCGCCAAGGAAGACCACCGAACAGGGATTCGCCAAGTACAAGGTCAACGGAGACCACCAAGTTCGTTTCCACCTCCTTCGAAATCGCCAAGTACCACGACAACCTCGAAGGGATTCAACTCCGTCAAGTTCCTCTAACAATGACCCGAACGGCAACGAAACGCGTACCACTACTGTTGCTGAAGACCCGTGCAATGGAACCGTCAAGTTCGACTACCTTCATGTGTACCTTTACTTCCCACGATGACCGTGTACAACTACCATCCCGTGCATGTCGCGAATTACCTCTTGGAAATGACCGAGTACCACTACCGTCGACCCTCGAAGAACCCGCGGACGACAAGTTCCTCGGTGTGACCCCGAACACCTACGGAGTGTGTACAACTATGAAACGAGAACAACTACTTCCTCTACTTTGCACCGAATGGGAATCGTCCCGTTTGCACGCTTCGAAGGTATAACCCTGAGACGACGCTCGTGAACGAACGCGTGCATGTTGTATGAGATGCACCCTTGTTTTGCCTCGAGTCCTAACTATCGGTGCACATTGCCCCTCTTTTGCCTTGCCACCGACATGTGGAAACCCGGTTACCGGGATCACCCCACCATCTTTTGCATGCTCCCGTCACTTCCTTTTGCACTGGTATCCCCGTGGGCTACCGGATAACCGATATGTTGCCGTGGCATCATTTTCGTATTCGTTGTCGTGGCACCCCTTTCATTTCTGCCACAATGACAAATGCTTCATAATATGCTCTTGTTAACATTTTCTTAAAATTGCATAAACTTGAATATGACATCCGCATCATGATAAGAACATTTAATATGTTTAAAAATTGTTGTTGCAATATATTACTAATGCATATGGGGATTTACCGGATTCGTTATTTGTTATACCCGGCCCCATTTAAATTGTTTAGATGGTGTAGTTTTGTTATGTATCATCTCTTGACATGCTTAACAACATTTAATATTGTTGAGTACCTAAACGAGAGAGAACTAAATAATTGATGAGGTGTTTCATCAATATGCAACTCGTTGCATATTGAGCTCCACTTAATTTGTAAAATTGTTTGTTGCATATTGCCATGCCTTTTTAAACCGGACATGCATCATACTTGTTTTTGCATCGTGCCATGCTTTTGTGATGATTGTTTACTATGTTGTGTGCTTCTTTTCTGGTGTTTGCTTCTTTGGGTTGGTTCCGTTAACATCGCGTTGTGAGGACCCGTTCATCTACGTTCCGTTTGTCTTCTTCATGGACTCGTTCTTCTTCCTTGCGGGATTTCAGGCAAGACGACCATACCCTCAAAATCACTTCTATCTTTGCTTGCTAGTTGCTCGCTCTTTTGCTATGCCTATGCTGTGATACCTACCACTTGCTTATCATGTCTCCTATATTGTTGAACCAAGCCTCTAACCCACCTTATCCTAGCAAACCGTTGATTGGCCATGTTACCGCTTTGCTCAGCCCCTCTTATAGCGTTGTTAGTTGCAGGTGAAGATTGAAGTTTGTTCCTTGTTGGAACTCGGAGATGTTGTTCCTTGTTGGAACATGTTACTTGTTGGGATATCACAATATACCTTATTTAATTAATGCATCTATATACTTGGTAAAGGGTGGAAGGCTCGGCCTTATGCTTGGTGTTTTGTTCCACTCTTGCCGCCCTAGTTTCCGTCATATCGGTGTTATGTTCCCGGATTTTGCGTTCATTACGCGGTTGGGCTATTATGGGAACCCCTTGATAGTTCGTCTTAAGTAAAGCTCTTCCAGCAATGCCCAACATTGGTTTTACCATTCGCCACCTAGCCTCTTTTTCCCTTGGGTTTTGCGGACTCAAGGGTCATCTTTATTTTAACACCCCCCCCCCCGGGCCAGTGCTCCTCTGAGTGTTGGTCCGACTGAGCTGCCTGCGGGCCCACCTCGGGGAAACTTGAGGTTTGGTTTTACTCGTAGCTAGTCTCATGTGAGTATGCCCTGAGAAAGAGATATGTGCAGCTCCTATCGGGATTTGTCGGCACATTCGGGCGGTGTTGCTGGTTTTGTTTTACCCTGTCGAAATGTCTTGTTGTACCGGGATACCGAGTCTGATCGGAACGTCTCGGGAGGAGGTCTATTCCTTCGTTGGCCATGAGAGCTTGTGATGGGCTAAGTTGGGACACCCCTGCAGGGATTTGAACTTTCGAAAGCCGTGCCCGTGGTTATGGGCAGATGGGAATTTGTTAATGTCCGGTTGTAGATAACTTGAACCTTAACTTAATTAAAATGAATCAATCGCGTGTGTAACCGTGATGGTCTCTTTCCGGCAGAGTCCGGGAAGCGAACACGGTGTTGGAGTTATGCTTGACGTAGGTTGTTTAGGATCACTTCTTGATCATACTTTCTCGATCGTGCTTTGCCTCCTCTTCTCGCTCTCATTTGCGTATGTTAGCCACCATATATGCTAGTCGCTTGCTGCAGCTCCACCTCATACCTTTACCTTACCCATAAGCTTAAATAGTCTTGATCGTGAGGGTGCGAGATTGCTGAGTCCCCGTGGCTCACAGATACTTCCAAAACCAGTTTGCAGGTGCCAATGAGTCCGTGCAGATGACGCAACCAAGCTCAGGAGGAGCTCGATGAAGATCTTGTCCTTTGTGTTGTTTCGTTCTAGTTGATCAGTAGTGGAGCCCAGTTGGGGTCGATCGGGGACCGTGTCGCATTTGGGGTTCTTCTTTTATTTTGGTTTCGTAGTCGGACCTTTATTGTTCTTGGATGATGTAATGCTTTATTCATGTAATTGTGTGAAGTGGCGATTGTAAGCCAGCTATGTATCTTTTCCTCTATTGTATTACATGGGCTGTGTGAAGATTACCTCACTTGCGACATTGCTTTCAATACGGTTATGCCTCTAAGTCGTGCTTCGACACGTGGGAGATATAGCCGCATCGAGGGCGTTACAAGTTGGTATCAGAGCCTTCCCCGACCTTAGGAGCCCCATTGCTTGATCGTTTTTAGCGGCCGAGTTGTGTCTAGAAAAATGTTTTGAGTCATTTAGGAATTATATATCGGAGAGTTTAGGAATTCGTTTTACTTCCCAGTCTCCTCATCGCTCTGGTAAGGCATCCTGACGTAGAGTTTTGACTCTTCTCTTCTCAAATTTCACTAATTTTTTTTAGGATCACACGGGTATCTTGGAATCGTTCCGATGGTTTTGTGACGAGAACATTGTCTTGGTGCCTCCTGTCAGGGGTTTTGTGGTAGTGTCCCGGGGAGTTGAGCTCTGAGGTGTTGTCGTCATAATTTTATCATTGCAGTTCTGGAATACCTGAGTTTAGTACGCCGGCATCGAAAATCTCTTTTATGCAGTTCGTTGGTGAGATAACCTCGACGCCACCCAGTACTGGGGCGGGAGTTCGGGAGTATTGCCATAACTCGTATAACAGATGCTTTTCGAAGGTTGAGATAGATGATTTCCGAAGGTTTCGTGGTTATGTGTTGAAGGATGGACACAGCTGGATGTAGGATTTGTTAGTTTGGGTGAGATATTATGCTTCCCCTGTATCCCCAACACCTGATTGCATAACCGGAAAATTTCGGGAGTTTCATAAGTGGGAAATCAAGTAGCTCATAGGATATCTTTCTGACAGATGTATGATATGAAATTGGGGTTCGACATCTAGTGGTCCGCCTATTCATGGTCGGTTTTACAGTGGTCTCGTTGTGTCTAAAAGATTCCTTGGCTATGCCGACTCGGGGACGCTTCGTATGTCATGTGCACTGCCTTGTACATGATGGTGTTGTACGATCGAGCCCGTGTAGGCCCCACCACGAAAACTTCGGACGAAATCCCTATCATATGTTTGTTCCGGCTTATTCTACAAGCCAATCCTTTGTTCTGTTTTGAGTTGTGGTATTCGAGTTGCTTCGAAGTCAAATGTTGATTCCATCCCTTTCCTAAGTGGTGTTCTCATACTCCGATGTGGATACCAATCCTTCATGATAATCGAGTTTGTCATGTCAATCCTTTTTAACCGGCTTGTTTCTCTTCAAGCGGATCCGATCACTTCAACATTCGCAAGATCAACTCAAGTCTTCTCAATGGTGTTTGTTTCACCCTTCTCCAAGTTGCCTTTGTTTTCCCGCCCACCCACCCTTCTTCTTCGAGGACTCAGATTTCTTAATCAAGTATCCACCTTATTGTTTATGAAGTCTCTCCATTCTTTTCCATCAATATTCTTATCCGGTGATTCTCATGAAGATTCTAACAGAGCTTCAAGTTCGTCTCTCATCACTCGTTTTCTTCTCCGGTGGTTTCAAATCAAGCTTTCCTGTGTTGATCATATTCTTTTCCTTGTTTCAAATGCCTTCTCATACCGGTGCACCCCAAAAAAATTCACTTCTCACTATTCATTTGTTCCGGAGTACTGAAGATATCTCAGAAGGTTCACGTTTCAATTATCAATCCGTTCAAGATATCTCGAAGATTCGTGTTTTCCACTCTGCATTCGTTCAAGATCTTTCCAGGTTGTTATCTCATTCAAGCCATTTAATTCAACCGGTGCAATCCTCTCTTTTAAATCATTTCAACGGTGCTTCTCTTGAGTGGGCCCTAACACACAGGTTTTTTTTCCAGGATCTTACCTGACTCTTCTAATCTTTCCAGAGTTTTTCCCAAATCTTATAAAGTTTGATGTAAGAATGAATTATCATCGGTCAAATGTATTTCTCCAAGATCTTTCAAATTCTTTACATCGTTGGCTCAACCTCTTTGTTTTGATTCTTCCGGAGTGTCTAAATAATTCTTGGTGGTGTTTCTCGTCGTAATTCTCAGATTTTGAAGACCGAAGAAGAATTTTTCTCTCAATCTTGCTCCATTCTCTTCAAGATTCGTGGTTCTAGTTAGAGGACATCCTCTCATAATTGTTTTTTTTGATTGTCAAAATTCTTTTATCCATCCGGAGCAATTCAAGAGGCTTCTCAGTTTGTTATTCGGAGTCCATCATCTCAGAATTTATTCATTCCCAGCTTTCAGCTATGGTTCTCCAAATTTACCGGTGCTTCATTCAAGTGATCTCTAATCAGTTCATGATCCCTTTGTTCTCATGTATCTAGATTCTCTCAAGTATCCTCGTTCATTTCATAATTCTTCCCGGTGTTTCTTCATGATTTATTCGTTATTTCAATTCTACCGGTGGTGTGTTGAAGATTTTCTCAAATTTATGTTATATCTCACTTAATCTTTTCTATGAGAACAAGTAATATGTCAAATCCGTTGATTGCCATCAATTTAATTGCTGAAGGATAAGCATAATGTAATTCTTATTCTTGTTTCATCGAGTTTGTTCAATTCCTGTTTTCCGGAGTGGTTCATCATACTTATTCTTGGTTTCAAGTGCTCATCTTTCTTTCCCGGAGTTCCGAGCTCTAATTATCACAGAGATCCATCTAAATCATTGCAAGGATTCACCTTGTGTTTTCATGTTCTCTTTCTTTTGTTACCGGAGTTCTTCATGGAGGCTCGACACGGTGTTTCATCAAGGAATTAATTCCTTCTCGAAGTTTTCATCGAGATTCATTTCTAGGGAGCTCAAGTATTTTTTCATCTTGCAATCCGGAGTGCAATTTCTTTCTACCGTATCTTTGGAGGTGGTATTATGTCATTCTTGATAATTTGAGTTCATGTTTCATGATTCACATGTTATTAAGAATGAGGTATCTTAAATCCATCAACCTCTTCTTTGGAGTTACTTTGGGTTATTTTTCACCTAATGTTTTCCCTAAGGATTGTTGCTATCCATGGTGCTTATAAAGGACCCAAGTTTTTCTTCATCCTTTCCGGTGCGATATACTTTCTCATCATTTTGCTCATATCAATCCAATTCTTTTCCCGTGAGTGGCAGGTTGTCACCTCATAATTTGAGATGTATCCATAAGACCATATCAACCTTATTCTTTTCGTTGGTGGTTTTTTCCAACAACTCCATTTGACCCTTCTCCTAATGATGCCTTTTCAAGCTCTTTTGTGGCAGAAGTTGGCATTTTCTTCTCCATTCTCCTATTTCAACTATCTATCTTCTATCCTTTTGTTTCAGAGGTATTGTGATGTTGCTCTTTTCAATCATCATCTCGAATTATGAAGATCATGTTCTTTTCATGCCTACACCTTTTAACCAGAGTGTTGTGCCCTTTTGCTCAAGTTCTTTTCACCTTATCAAGCCTTGCATCTCTTTTCAATCGGAGTGCTGTCTGAGACCTTTCTTACCCCTTGCTCCATTCATTCAATAGTTTCGGAGGCAGTGTGTTGTCATTTCATCAAGCATCTTCTCACCTTACCAAGTTCTTATTCAATTCCTTTTTCTTTTCAATCGAGTGCTTCCTGAAGTTGTTCTTCCTTGTTCCTCTTTTCTAACGGAGTGTTTTCAACTTCGTCATCTCCGTTGTATTCTTTTCTCGAATGGCTTAACCTTTTTCAAGGTTCTTTGGTTTCACTCGTTTGTCAAAGAAGCAATTTAGGTTTACCTCTTCTCTTTCTCTTCCGTTTTCCCTCCGGTGCCATTCTAGATCTCGGGACGAGATCCTCTCATAGTGGTGGGGTGTTGTGACGCCCCGAGACCGATGCTCGAGAAGACCTCCATATATTCCGGGTTTCGCCGTGTGTTTCATTTGTGCCTCCCCTTTTATTTTTTGGCATTGCATCATGTCATCATGCCATCGTCTCATAAATCTTTCGCAACTCAACTAAATAAATGGCATGGATCTTTGATCCATTTAAATCGAGGGAATTCACATGGTGATTCTCTTTATAACATATCCTCCCGATATTAGGGAGCTATATTAAATATTTCATTTATTGGAATTAACGGGAACGCACTTGCAAAATAAATCTCAATGCCTTTGTTATCACAAACTCTTGGCCTCTAACTTTGCCCATATATCCTTTCGTCATTTTCCGGAGCTCCACCTAAATTCTCAACATTTTTGGACACTTCCAAAACCTAGTCCTAGTTCAAACCCATTTGAACTAAATTCAAATGAGTTTGAATTTACATTTTCCAATCTTGGCCTTTTATATTTTCTTGGGACAAGCGCATTTTTGTGAGTCCGGGAAAATAATCCCTTTGCCCAAATTCTTGTCCACTCATTTCTTTTCTCTCCTTTTATTTCTTTGCTTTCCTGTTTTTTTGAGAGATTTGAAGAAGAGAGAGGTAGATGCCAGCAACAACAGCCGACCAGGCCTCTGGCCTTTCCCTCTCCATGGTCTGGCTCAGCAGATCGAGGTCCAACCAGCAGCCCCGCCGGCCTCTAAGGCCCATTTGGCCCAAGGCCATCTCGCAGCCCAGTCGCACTAGCCCTAGCGCATCCCTCCTCTCTCCCTCAACTCATCCTCACGCCGCCAGCCTCTTTCTCCCTCGATCCCATCCCCATGTGCTCGACCTCCTTCTCCCTCTCGATCATCCAGTGCCTCCTCACCCTCTCCCTCGATCCCATCCTCCCCGATGCCCTCTCCTGGCCTCGCGCCGCCTCTCTCCCCTTTCCTCCTGGCGTCGCTGCACAGAGAGGGGGCTGCTACCGTGACCCTGTCGAACACCGGATCCCGAGCGCCGCGCCCTCAAGGGCCCCGCCTTCGCGCCGCCGTCCTCCATGGCCGTAGCCGACCGAGCTCGAAGCTCCCGCCGATGCACCTCGTCGCGTCTCTGCTGCCTCCTCGCAGCCGGCCATCCTCGCCGCCGCCCGGGGTTCCCCTGCACCTCAAGCCTGACGCCCGACCTGCGACCTCCGCCACCTCGATGTCCCTTGGCGCCCTGCCGGCCAATCTGGCCCCGTCGTCCAGGATCTCCATGGTGCTACCTTGCTGCTTCCTCCAGCGCCCAAGTCCACCTTGTCGCTTCCGCCGTCCTCGCGCCCCTGCTTCTTCCATGGCGCTGTTGCCATCCATGGCAGCTCTGCCGCTGTCGCCTTACCACCGCCGTCCAGCGCAACACCTGCAGGAGATGGCCAGAGCCTCGATCCCCTGCTCCTCTGCTTCGGGTCCTAGTGTCCTGCGGCCATCGCCCCTGCATCATGCCAAGTACATGCACCGTGCCCTGAACCGCCAAGGAAGACCACCGAACAGGGATTCGCCAAGTACCAGGTCAACAAAGACCGCCAAGTTCGTTTCCGCCGCCTTCGAAATCGCCAAGTACCACGACAACCTCGAAGGGATTCAACTCTGTCAAGTTCCTCTAACATTGACCTGAACGGCTACGAAACGCGTACCACTACTGTCGCTGAAGACCCGTGCAATGGAACCGTCAAGTTCGACTACCTTCGTGTGTACCTTTACTTCCCATGATGACCGTGTACAACTACCATCCCCTGCATGTCGCGAAGTACCTCTTCGAAACAACCGAGTACCACTACCGTCGACCCTCGAAGAACCCGCGGACGACAAGTTCCTCGGTGTGACCCCGAACACCTATGGAGTGTGTACAACTACGAAACGAGAACAACTACTTCCTCTACTTTGCACCGAACGGGAATCGTCCCGTTTGCACGCTTCGAAGGTATAACCCTGAGACGACGCTCGTGAACGAACGCATGCATGTTGTATGAGATGCACCCTTGTTTTGCCTCGAGTCCTAACTATCGGTGCACGTTGCCCCTCTTTTGCCTTGCCACCGACATGTGGGAACCCGGTTACTGGGATCACCCCACCATCTTTTGCACGCTCCTGTCACTTCCTTTTGCACTGGTATCCCCGTGGGCTATCGGATAACCGATATGTTGTCGTGGCATCATTTTCGTATTCGTTGTCGTGGCACCCCTTTCATTTCCGCCACGATGACAAATGCTTCATAATATGATCTTGTTAACATTTTCTTAAAATTGCATAAACTTAAACATGACATCCGCATCATGATAACAACATTTAATATGTTTAAAAATTGTTGTTGCAATATATTACTAATGCATATGGGGATTTACCGGATTCGTTATTTGTTATACCCGGCCCCATTTAAATTGTTTAGATGGTGTAGTTTTGTTATGTATCATCTCTTGACATGCTTAACAACATTTAATATTGTTGAGTACCTAAACGAGAGAGAACTAAATAATTGATGAGGTGTTTCGTCAATATGCAGCTCGTTGCATATTGAGCTCCACTTAATTTGTAAAATTGTTTGTTGCATATTGCCATGCCTTTTTAAACCGGACATGCATCATACTTGTTTGCGCATCGTGCCATGCTTTTGTGATGATTGTTTACTATGTTGTGTGCTTCTTTTCCGGTGTTTGCTTCTTCGGGTTGGTTCCGTTAACATCGCGTTGTGAGGACCCGTTCGTCTACGTTCCATTTGTCTTCTTCATGGACTCGTTCTTCTTCCTTGTGGGATTTCAGGCAAGATGACCATACCCTCGAAATCACTTCTATCTTTGCTTGCTAGTTGCTCGCTCTTTTGCTATGCCTATGCTGCGATACCTACCACTTGCTTATCATGCCTCCCATATTGTTGAACCAAGCCTCTAACCCACCTTGTCCTAGCAAACCGTTGATTGGCTATGTTACCGCTTTGCTCAGCCCCTCTTATAGCGTTCTTAGTTGCACGTGAAGATTGAAGTTTGTTCCTTGTTGGAACATGGAGATGTTGTTCCTTGTTGGAACATGTTACTTGTTGGGATATCACAATATACCTTATTTAATTAATGCATCTATATACTTGGTAAAGGGTGGAAGGCTCGGCCTTATGCCTGGTGTTTTGTTCCACTCTTGCCGCCCTAGTTTCCGTCATATCGGTGTTATGTTCCCGGATTTTGCGTTCCTTACGCGGTTGGGTATAATGGGAACCCCTTGATAGTTCGCCTTGAATAAAACTCCTCCAGCAAGGCCCAACCTTGGTTTTACCATTCGCCACCTAGCCTTTTTCCCTTGGGTTTCGTGGACTCAAGGGTCATCTTTATTTTAACCCCCCCGGGCCAGTGCTCCTCTGAGTGTTGGTCCGACTGAGCTGCCTGCGGGGCCACCTCGGGGAAACTTGAGGTTTGGTTTTACTCGTAGCTAGTCTCATCTGAGTGTGCCCTGAGAAAGAGATATGTGCAGCTCATATCGGGATTTCTCGGCACATTCGGGCGGTGTTGCTGGTTTAGTTTTACCCTGTCGAAATGTCTTGTTGTACCGGGATACCGAGTCTGATCGGAACGTCTCGGGAGGAGGTCTATTCCTTCGCTGACCGTGAGAGCTTGTGATGGGCTAAGTTGGGACACCCCTGCAGGGATTTGAACTTTCGAAAGCCGTGCCCGCGGTTATGGGCAGATGGGAATTTGTTAATGTCCGGTTGTAGATAACTTGAACCTTAACTTAATTAAAATGAATCAATCGTGTGTGTAACCGTGATGGTCTCTTTCCTGCGGAATCCGGGAAGCGAACACGGTGTTGGAGTTATGCTTGACATAGGTTGTTTAGGATCACTTCTTGATCATACTTTCTCGATCGTGCTTTGCCTCCTCTTCTCGCTCTCATTTGCGTATGTTAGCCACCATATATGCTAGTCGCTTGCTACAGCTCCACCTCATACCTTTACCTTACCCATAAGCTTAAATAGTCTTGATCGCGAGGGTACGAGATTGCTGAGTCCCCGTGGCTCACAGATACTTCCAAAACCAGTTTGCAGGTGCCGATGAGTCCGTGCAGATGACGCAACCAAGCTCAGGAGGAGCTCGCTGAAGATCTTGTCCTTTGTGTTGTTTTGTTCTAGTTGATCAGTAGTGGAGCCCAGTTGGGGTCGATCGGGGACCGTGTCGCATTTGGGGTTCTTCTTTTATTTTGGTTCCGTAGTCGGACCTTGATTGTATCTTGGATGATGTAATGCTTTATTCATGTAATTGTGTGAAGTGGCGATTGTAAGCCAGCTATGTATCTCTTTCCCTTATGTATTACATGGGTTGTGTGAAGATTACCTCACTTGCGACATTGCTTTCAATGCGGTTATGCCTCTAAGTCGTGCTTCGACACGTGGGAGATATAGCCGCATCGAGGGCGTTACAAGTTGGTATCAGAGCCTTCCCCGACCTTAGGAGCCCCATTGCTTGATCGTTTTTAGCGGTCGAGTTGTGTCTAGAAAAATGTTTTGAGTCATTTAGGAATCATATATCGGAGAGTTTAGGAATTCGTTTTACTTCCCAGTCTCCTCATCGCTCTGGTAAGGCATCCTGACGTAGAGTTTTGACTCTTGTCTTCTCAAATTTCACTAATTTTTTTTAGGATCACGCAGGTATCTTGGAATCGTTCCGATGGTTTTGTGACGAGAACATTGTCTTGGTGCCTCCTGTCAGGGGTTTTGTGGCAGTGTCCCGGGGAGTTGAGCTCTGAGGTGTTGTCGTCATAATTTTATCGTTGCAGTTCTGGAATACCTGAGTTTAGTACGCCGGCATCGAAAATCTCTTTTATGCAGTTCGTTGGTGAGATAACCTCGACGCCACCCAGTACTGGGGCGGGAGTTCGGGAGTATTGCCATAACTCGTATAACAGATGCTTTTCAAAGGTTGAGATAGATGATTTCCGAAGGTTTCTTGGTTATGTGTTGAAGGATGGATACAGCTGGATGTAGGATTTGTTAGTTTGGGTGAGATATTATGCTTCCCCTGTATCCCCAACACCTGATTGCATAACCGGAAAATTTCGGGAGTTTCATAAGTGGGAAATCAAGTAGCTCATAGGATATCTTTCCGACAGATGTATGATATGAAATTGGGGTTCGACGTCTAGTGGTCCGCCTATTCCCGGTCGATTTTACAGTGGTCTCATTGTGTCTTAAAGAGTCCTTGGCTATGCCGACTCGGGGACGATTCGTATGTCATGTGCACTGCCTTGTACATGATGGTGCTGTACGATCGAGCCCGTGTAGGCCCCACCACGAAAACTTCGGACGAAATCTCTATCATATGTTTGTTCCGGCTTATTCTACAAGCCAATCCTTTGTTCTGTTTTGAGTTGTGGTATTCGAGTTGCTTCGAAGTCAAATGTTGATTCCATCCCTTTCCTAAGTGGTGTTCTCATACTCCGATGTGGATACCAGTCCTTCATGATAATCGAGTTTGTCATGTCAATCCTTTTTAACCGGCTTGTTTCTCTTCAAGCGGATCCGATCACTTCAACATTCGCAAGACCAACTCAAGTCTTCTCAACGGTGTTTGTTTCACCCGTCTCCAAGTTGCCTTTGTTTTCCCGCCCACCCACCCTTCTTCTTCGTGGACTCAGATTTCTTAATAAAGTATCCACCTTATTGTTTATGAAGTCTCTCCATTCTTTTCCATCAATATTCTTATCTGGTGATTCTCATGGAGATTCTAACGGAGCTTCAAGTTCGTCTCTCATCACTCGTTTTCTTCTCCGGTGGTTTCAAATCAAGCTTTTCTGTGTTGATTATATTCTTTTCCTTGTTTCAAATGCCTTCTCATACCGGTGCACCCCAAAAAAATTCACTTCTCACTATTCATTTGTTCCGGAGTACTGAAGATATCTCAGAAGGTTCACGTTTCGATTATCAATCCGTTCAAGATATCTCGAAGATTCGTGTTTTCCACTCTGCATTCATTCAAGATCTTTCCAGGTTGTTATCTCATTCAAGCCATTTAATTCAACCGGTGAAATCCTCTCTTTTAAATCATTTCAACGGTGCTTCTCTTGAGTGGGCCCTAACACACAGGTTTTTTTCCAGGATCTTACATGACTCTTCTAATCTTTCTGGAGTTTTTCTCAAATCTTATAAAGTATGATGTAAGAATGAATTATCATCGGTCAAATGTATTTCTCCAAGATCTTTCAAATTCTTTTCATCGTTGGCTCAACCTCTTCGTTTTGATTCTTCCGGGGTGTCTAAATAATTCTTGGTGGTGTTTCTCGTCGTAATTCTCAGATTTTGAAGACCGAAGAAGAACTTTTCTCTCAATCTTGCTCCATTCTCTTCAAGTTTTGTGGTTCTAGTTAGAGGCCATCCTCTCATAATTGTTTTTTTGATTTTCAAAATTCTTTTATCCATCCGGAGCAATTCAAGAGGCTTCTCAGTTTGTTATTCGGAGTCCATCATCTCAGAATTTATTCATTCCCAGCTTTCAGCTATGGTTCTCCAAATCTTACCGGTGCTTCGTTCAAGTGATCTCTAATCAGTTCATGATCCCTTCGTTCTCATGTATCTAGATTCTCTCAAGTATCCTCATTCATTTCATATTTCTTCCCGTTGTTTCTTCATGATTTATTCGTTATTTCAATTCTATCGGTGGTGTGTTGAAGATTTTCTCAAGTTTATGTTATATCTCTCTTAATCTTTTCTAGGAGAACAAGTAATATGTCAAATCCGTTGATTGTCATCAATTTATTTGGTGAAGGATAATCATAATGTAATTCTTATTCTTGTTTCATCGAGTTTGTTCAATTCCTGTTTTTCCGGAGGGCTCATCAAATTCCTGATTTCAATTGTTTCATCCTCTCTTTTTCCCGGAGTTCCAAGTTCTTTCAATTATATCATCACAGAGATCCATCTAAAGCATTACAAGGTTTCACCTTGTGTTTTCTACTTCCCTTTCTTCTCGTTATCCTTTTGTTACCGGAGTTCTTCATGAAGGTTCTACATGATGGATTCATCAAGGATTTAATTCCTTCTCGAAGTGTTCATCGACATTCTTTGCTAAGAAACTCAAGTTTTCTTCATCTTGCAATCCGGAGTGCAATTCTTTCTTCCATATCATTGGAGGTGGTATTATGTCATTCTTGATAATTCGGGTTCATGTTTCATGATTCACATGTTGTTAGGAATGAGATATTTTAAATCCATCAATCCCTTCTTTGGAATTATCTTGGGTTATATTTCATCTAAAGCTTTCCCTAAGGATTGTGGCTATTTATGGTGCTTATAAATGATCCAAGTTCTTCATTTATCCTCCCGGTGAAATAAGTTTCTCGTCCCCTTGTTCTTATCAATCCAATTCTTTTCCTGTGAGTGGCAGGTTGTCACCTCATAATTTGAGATGTATTCCATAAGACCATATCAAGCTTATTGTTTTCATTGTTGGTTTTCCAACAACTCCGTTCTAGCATCTTGTTTGTAAACCGCTATGCTTCTCTCAAACATCTTTGTTTTCCCTTCGTTCTGGAGGCATTGTGCCTGTTTGCTCTCCGCAACCTCATCTTTCTTGTTTTGTCAGGGATCGTGTTTATTTTCATCCTTATCCATTTAACCGGAGTGTCATGCCTTACTTTTCGAGTTCTTCCCAATCCTGTCAAGTTTTTGCCTCCCTTTCTCAACCGGAACTGCCGCGCTGAAATCCTTCGTTAAGCCCTTGTTGCCATTTCTTTCAATAGTTCCGAAGGCCAGTGTATTGTTGTTTTCCATCAAGTATCCCCTCATATTGTCAAATTAATTGTTCAATTCCTTTCCGGTTTACAGTCGAAAGTGCTCTCGCCAAGTTGTTCTTCCTTGTTCCTCTTTTCTAACAGAGTGTTTTCAACTTCGTCATCTCCGTTATATTATTTTCTCGAATGGCTTAACCTTTTTCAAGGTTCTTTGGTTTAACTCGTTTGTCAAAGAAGCAATTTAGGTTTACCTCTTCTCTTTCTCTTCCGTTTTCCCTCCGGTGCCATTCTAGATCTCGGGACGAGATCCTCTCATAGTGGTGGGGTGTTGTGACGCCCCGAGACCGATGCTCGAGAAGACCTCCATATGTTCCGGGTTTCGCCGTGTGTTTCGTTTGTGCCTCCCCTTTTATTTTTTTTGGCATTGCATCATGTCGTCATGCCATCATCTCATAAATCTTTTGCAACTCAACTAAATAAATGGCATGGATCTTTGATCCATTTAAATCGTGGGAATTCACATGGTGATTCTCTTTATAACATATCCTCCTGATATTAGGGAGCTATATTAAATATTTCATTTATTGGAATTAACGGGAACACACTTGCAAAATAAATCTCAATGCCTTTGTTATCACAAACTCTTGGCCTCTAACTTTGCCCATATATCCTTTCGTCATTTTCCGGAGCTCCACCTAAATTCTCAACATTTTTGGACACTTCCAAAACCTAGTCCTAGTTCAAATCCATTTGAACTAAATTCAAATGAGTTTGAATTTACATCTTATCTTGGCCTTTTATATTTTCTTGGGACAAGCGCATTTTTGTGAGTCCGGGAAAATAATCCCTTTGCCCAAATTCTTGTCCACTCATTTCTTTTCTCTCCTTTTATTTCTTTGCTTTCCTGTTTTTGTGAGAGATTTGAAGAAGAGAGAGGTAGATGCCAGCAACAACAGCCGACCAGGCCTCTGGCCTTTCCCTCTCCATGGTCTGGCTCAGCAGATCGAGGTCCAACCAGCAGCCCCGCCGGCCTCTAAGGCCCATTTGGCCCAAGGCCATCTCGCAGCCCAGCCGCACTAACCCTAGCGCATCCCTCCTCTCTCCCTCGACTCATCCTCACGCCGCCAGCCTCTTTCTACCTCGATCCCATCCCCGTGCGCTCGACCTCCTTCTCCCTCTCGATCATCCAGTGCCTCCTCACCCTCTCCCTCGATCACATCCTCCCCGACGCCCTCTCCTGGCCTCGCGCCGCCTCTCTCCCCTTTCCTCCTGGCGTTGCTGAATAGAGAGGGGGCCGCTACCGCGACCCTGTCGAACACCGGATCCCGAGTGCCGCGCCCTCAAGGGCCCCGCCTTCGCGCCGCCGTCCTCCATGGCCGTAGCCGACCGAGCTCGAAGCTCCCGCCGATGCACCTCGTCGCGTCTCTGCTGCCTCCTCGTAGCCGGCCATCCTCTCCGCCGCCCGGGGTTCCCCTGCACCTCAAGCCTGACGCCCGACCTGCGACCTCCGCCACGTCGATGTCCCTTGGCGCCCTGCCGGCCAATCTGGCCCCGTCGTCCAGGATCTCCATGGTGCTACCTTGCTGCTTCCTCCAGCGCCCAAGTCCACCTTGCCGCTTCCGCCGTCCTCGCGCCCCTGCTTCTTCCATGGCACTGTTGCCATCCATGGCAGCTCTGCCGTTGTCGCCTTACCACCGCCGTCCAGCGCAACACCTGCAGGAGATGGCCAGAGCCTCGATCCCCTGCTCCTCTGCTTCGGGTCCTAGTGTCCTGCGGCCATCGCCCCTGCATCATGCCAAGTACATGCACCGTGCCCTGAACCGCCAAGGAAGACCACCGAACAGGGATTCGCCAAGTACCAGGTCAACGGAGACCGCCAAGTTCGTTTCCGCCGCCTTCGAAATCGCCAAGTACCACGACAACCTCGAAGGGATTCAACTCCGTCAAGTTCCTCTAACGATGACCCGAACGGCTACGAAACGCGTACCACTACTGTCGCTGAAGACCCATGCAATGGAACCGTCAAGTTCAACTACCTTCGTGTGTACCTTTACTTCCCACGATGACCTCTTGGAAATGACCGAGTACCACTACCGTCGACCCTCGAAGAACCCGCGGACGACAAGTTCCTCGGTGTGACCCCGAACACCTACGGAGTGTGTACAACTATGAAATGAGAACAACTACTTCCTCTACTTTGCACCGAACAGGAATCATCCCGTTTGCACGCTTCGAAGGTATAACCCTGAGACGACGCTCGTGAACGAACGCATGCATGTTGTATGAGATGCACCCTTGTTTTGCCTCGAGTCCTAACTATCGGTGCACGTTGCCCCTCTTTTGCCTTGCCACCGACATGTGGGAACCCGGTTACCGGGATCACCCCACCATCTTTTGCACGCTCCCGTTACTTCCTTTTGCACTGGTATCCCCGTGGGCTATCGGATAACCGATATGTTGCCGTGGCATCATTTTCGTATTAGTTGTCGTGGCACCCCTTTCATTTCTGCCACGATGAAAAATGCTTCATAATATGCTCTTGTTAACATTTTCTTAAAATTGCATAAACTTGAACATGACATCCGCATCATGATAACAACATTTAATATGTTTAAAAATTGTTGTTGCAATATATTACTAATGCATATGGGGATTTACCGGATTCGTTATTTGTTATACCGGGCCCCATTTAAATTGTTTAGATGGTGTAGTTTTGTTATGTATCATCTCTTGACATGCTTAACAACATTTAATATTGTTGAGTACCTAAACGAGAGAGAACTAAATAATTGATGAGGTGTTTCGTCAATATGCAACTCGTTGCATATTGAGCTCCACTTAATTTGTAAAATTGTTTGTTGCATATTGCCATGCCTTTTTAAACCGGACATGCATCATACTTGTTTGCGCATTGTGCCATGCTTTTGTGATGATTGTTTACTATGTTGTGTGCTTCTTTTCCGGTGTTTGCTTCTTCGGGTTGGTTCCGTTAATGTCGCGTTGTGAGGACCCGTTCGTCTACGTTCCGTTTGTCTTCTTCATGGACTCGTTCTTCTTCCTTGTGGGATTTCAGGCAAGATGACCATACCCTCGAAATCACTTCTATCTTTGCTTGCTAGTTGCTCGCTCTTTTGCTATGCCTATGCTGCGATACCTACCACTTGCTTATCATGTCTCCTATATTGTTGAACCAAGCCTCTAACCCACCTTGTCCTAGCAAACCGTTGATTGGCTATGTTACCGCTTTGCTCAGCCCCTCTTTATAGCGTTGTTAGTTGCAGGTGAAGATTGAAGTTTGTTCCTTGTTGGAACATGGAGATGTTGTTCCTTGTTGGAACATGTTACTTGTTGGGATATCACAATATACCTTATATAATTAATGCATCTATATACTTGGTAAAGGGTGGAAGGCTCGGCCTTATGCCTGGTGTTTTGTTCCACTCTTGCCGCCCTAGTTACCGTCATATCGGTGTTATGTTCCCGGATTTTGCGTTCCTTACGCGGTTGGGCTATTATGGGAACCCCTTGACAGTTCATCTTAAGTAAAGCTCTTCCAACAATGCCCAACATTGGTTTTACCATTCGCCACCTAGCCTCTTTTTCCCTTGGGTTTCGCGGACTCAAGGGTCATCTTTATTTTAACCCCCCCCCCCGGGTCAGTGCTCCTCTGAGTGTTGGTCCGACTGAGCTTCCTGCGAGGCCACCTCGGGGAAACTTTAGGTTTGGTTTTACTCGTAGCTAGTCTCATCTGAGTGTGCCCTGAGAAAGAGATATGTGCAGCTCCTATCGGGATTTGTCGGCACATTCGGGCGGTGTTGCTGGTTTAGTTTTACCCTGTCAAAATGTCTTGTTGTACCGGGATACCGAGTCTGATCGGAACGTCTCGGGAGGAGGTCTATTCCTTTGTTGACCGTGAGAGCTTGTGATGGGCTAAGTTGGGACACCCCTGCAGGGATTTGATCTTTTGAAAGCCGTGCCCGCGGTTATGGGCAGATGGGAATTTGTTAATGTCCGGTTGTAGATAACTTGAACCTTAACTTAATTAAAATGAATCAATCGCGTGTGTAACCGTGATGGTCTCTTTCCGGCGGAGTCCGGGAAGCGAACATGGTGTTGGAGTTATGCTTGACGTAGGTTGTTTAGCATCATTTCTTTATCATACTTTCTCGATTGTGCTTTGCCTCCTCTTCTCGCTCTCATTTGCGTATGTTAGCCACCATATATGCTAGTCGCTTGCTACAGCTCCACCTCATACCTTTACCTTACCCATAAGCTTAAATAGTCTTGATCGCGAGGGTACGAGATTGCTGAGTCCCCGTGGCTCACAGATACTTCCAAAACCAGTTTGCAGGTGCCGATGAGTCCGTGCAGATGACGCAACCAAGCTCAGGAGGAGCTCGCTGAAGATCTTGTCCTTTGTGTTGTTTTGTTCTAGTTGATCAGTAGTGGAGCCCAGTTGGGGTCGATCGGGGACCGTGTCGCATTTGGGGTTCTTCTTTTATTTTGGTTCCGTAGTCGGACCTTGATTGTTCTTGGATGATGTAATGCTTTATTCATGTAATTGTGTGAAGTGGCGATTGTAAGCCAGCTATGTATCTTTTCCTCTATTGTATTACATGGGTTGTGTGAAGATTACCTCACTTGCGACATTGCTTTCAATGCGGTTATGCCTCTAAGTCGTGCTTCGACACGTGGGAGATATAGCCGCATTGAGGGCGTGGCACCATATTAGCATAGAGATCCTCTTTTCGAAGAGTTTGCAACACGGTTCGAACATGGGTGACATGATCTCTAAGAGATTTGCTATAAACAAGGATATCATCAAAGTAGACCACAACAAATATACCAATGTAAGGGCGAAAGACATGATTCATAAGATGCATAAAAGTGCCCGGTGCTTCCGATAGACCCATAGGCATGACTAACCACTCATACAAGCCAAACTTGGTTTTGAAAGAGGTTTTCCATTCATCACCCTCTTGTATGCGGATTTGATAGTAACCACTCTTAAGATCAATTTTTGAAAAGATAGTGGCACCACTAAGTTCATCAAGCATATCAGCAAGGCATGGAATGGGATACCTATAACGAACGGTAGTAGCATTGATAGGTCTACAATTAGAGAACATGCGAAAGCTACCGTCTTGTTTTGGCACAAGAATGACCGGGACGGCACAAGGGCTCAAACTTTCACGCACATGTCCATGGTCTATGAGATGCTTTACTTGCCTTTGTATTTCTTTGGTTTTTTCGGGGTTGACGTGGTAGGGAGCTTTGTTTGGAAGCGGTGCTCCGGGGATGAGGTCGATGCGGTGCTCAATGCCGCGTAGTGGAGGTAGTCCCGGAGGTAGCTCATCGGGGAAAACATCGTGAAATTCCTACAAAAGAGAAGACAACACTAGAGGAAGAGTGTGAGAAGTGTTAGTTTGTGGGGCATTGTCCTTGCACACAATGACGTAGTGTAGGACACTAGATGGGTTCTCACACACTCCTCTTATCTCACTTTTGGTGGCAAATAGGACTAAGTTCTTATTTTCGCTCATCGTGGAGGTGTTCGATTTGGGCTTGTGGCGCTCACTCTGTTTTTGGTGGCTCGCTCTCTTAGTATGATCTCCATGATGGGTGGCTTGCTTGTAGGCGATCACTTGGCTAGGAGACATTGGACGAAGGACGTATTCCTTGCCCTTCATCTTGAAGATGTAGCGGTTCGTTCGGCCGTTGTGGATGACTCCTCTATCAAATTTCCATGGGCGTACAAGGAGAAGATGGCAAACGGTCATTGGAACAACGTCGCACTCCAAGGTGTCTTCGTAGGTGCCAATTTTGAAGGAGACTTGTACTCGGTGCTCGACTTGGATAGTGCCGGAGTCGCTAAGCCATTGCACTTTGTATGTATGAGGGCGCTTCGTCTTGGGCGATTGGAGCTTGGAGCAAAGTTCTTCACTTGCGAGATTATGACAACTCCCTCCATCGATGATGACCTTGACGGATCTTCCATTGATGCCAGCCCTGGTGTGGAATATGTGGCATCTTTGGTCTTCTTCTTGGTGATGTTGGAGAGTCAAGACTTTGGAGACAACAAGAGCGGGACTTGAGTCTTCATCGCAAAAGACTTGTTCCTCTTAATCGTTCACTTGCCGGTGCATGACGACTTGCTCAAGAGAATCCATTTCTCCTTCAGTCATCGAATCGTAGGTGCCATCGTCGTTGAGGATCATGGTTCGCTTGTTGGTGCACTCATAGGACTTGTGGCCTCGGCCTCCGCATGTGAAGCATTTGATGGAACTTTTCTTGACGGTCTCATCGGTTGGAGTTGAAGATGATGAAGCTCTTGGCTTGGAGTTGCTCGTAGTATGAGGATGACTTGGAGTTGACGAAGCTTTCTTCGAACTCGGCTTATCGATGTTGCTTGTAGAAGGCTTGATAGATGGTGTTGGAGTCATTGAACCTTAGTTGTTGGAGAAGCCGTAGGATTTGGATGAGAACTTGGCATACTTCAAATCATCTTGCACTTGACGTTCCGCTTTGGTAGCTTGATGCACTAGCTCGATGAGGTTCGAGTATGGTTGGAAGTCGGCGATCTTCTTGATAGGATGGTTGAGTCCATTCAAGAAACATGCCATTATTTGCTCATCATCTTCCGTGACATTGGCTCTTATCATGGCAATCTCCATTTCCTTGTAGTACTCTTCAACGCTCTTGGTTCCTTGCTTAAGTAGTTGGAGTTTCTTGAAAAGGTCGTGGTGGTAGTAGGTAGGCACAAAGCATGCTCTCATGACATCCTTCATTTGCGCCCACGTGGTGATGGGTGGTTCACCTCTTGCCTCTCGGCGCTCGATAACTTGTTCTCACCAAATGAGGACATAGTCATGGAATTCAAGGGATGCCATCGCGATCTTCTTCTCTTCGTCGTAGTTGTGCAAACGGAAGATCTTGTCAACTTTCAATGCCCATGAAAGGTACTCTTCGGGATCGTTGCTTCCGTTGAACTTGGGCATGGTGAAATTGATCTTTCCATAGCATTGCTCTTCATTGTTTTGGGGTCGGGGATGATGAGGCCCGTGTTGTAGATGATTGTCAAACTCGTGTCGCTCTTGGTGAGGAGGATTGTCAACCTCATGATGGACTTGTCGTGGAGGATGTCCATTCTCTTCGTGCTCTTGATGAACTTGATGTTCTTGGCAAGCTTGTGGAGGAGCTTGTCGAGCTCGAGGAGGAACTTGAGGGACGTGACGGTGCACGCGAGATTGGTGTCGTCGTTCATGAAGTTCTTCGGGAAATGCTTCTTGTTCTCGTGCTTGTCGGCCTTGGTTGGCTACGGCTCGACTTGAATCTTGGAGGGCTTTTTGCGCCTCAAGTGCTTGAGCTTCACGGAGTTGTTGTTCTTGGCGTTCTGCTTCGGCATCTTGTGCTACTTGGTGTAGACGCGCTCCCTCTTCCTCTTCATGTTGGCGTTGTCGTTTCCGTTCTCGTGCTAGCGCAAAGGCCTCTTGAGTCTGACGTTGTCGGTGCTCTTGATAGTCGGTATCGCGTAGAGGATTGTGGCTTGCTTGACGATCATTGCACGCGGCACGGCGAAGAGTGTTCGATGTCGGTGTAGTTGAGCTGGAGAGGGTGAAGTCGGAGTGTCGACTTGAGCGAGTCCTTCTTGATGAAGACGAAGTGGAAGAAGAGCGGTTGAGCAACAAAGCGCGAATTTCATCCATCCTTGCGTCATTCTCTTGCTTGTGATCGTCGAGCTTGTGGTCGAAGTAGTCCCTTGTACGTTGCTCGGAGAGTCGCAAGTCGGCGGCAAGGTTGTCGATGCGTTCACTCATTGCTTGTTGCTCTTGATGCAAAGCACATTGTGCACCAAAGAGGTGACTCTTGGTGACATAGGAGTTCATGTTGTCATCGTGCTCAATGAAGAGTAGGTTGGTAGAAGTACTTGGCCTATCTATCATTCCAAGACAAATCTGAGTGGTAGAAAGAGAAGAACGAATACCAAATGTACCTTGACCGAAGTTGAAAGTGGATCGATGATCACTCCAATGTAGGACAAGGAAATAGCACAATTGGTACTAGCTCTTGTCGGTTTCTCACACCTACACAAGTAAAAGCTTATGGTGGAGCTTGGTGATAATCCCCAAGTGCAGGGAATCATCATAGTAATTTCCAAAGGTGGAAGTGATAAGTATGGAATGTCAAACCCACAAGGAGCTAAAGGTAAGATCAAAATTCTCTCAAGCCCTATCTGCCACTGATATGACTCTACGTACACTGAACGTTTGCTTCCAACTAGCAACGAGAAGTAAAACTATGTTGTGGGAATGAAGTGGATAACTTTGCATGATATTGGAGAGCTAAAATATAAAAGTAGGTGCTGTTATCATAAAGTTAGAATAGATTACTAAATATTATAAATAGCGAGTGTGGAATAATGGTGGATCGGTGTGCGGAATTGTCCTAGGCAATCATTAACAAGACCGGTAATCACTATTGCAATTTCATATGAGGGAGAGGCATAAGCTAACATACTTTCTCTACTTGGATCATATGCACTTATGATTGGAACTCTAGCAAGCATCCGCAACTACTAAAGATCATTAAGGTAAAAACAACCATAGCATTAAAGCATCAAGTCCTCTTTATCCCATACGCAACAACCCACTTACTTGGGTTTGTGTTTCAGTCACTCACGCAACCCACTATAAGCGAATCATAAATGTATTGCAACACCCTACAATGGGAATCCCTCATGCTTGCGCGACACGGAGGGCACCATAGGACAACACCAAAGTAAAACATACAACTCATACCAATATAGGTCATCAATCAACCCAAAGACAAAGGATATCTACTCAAAACATCATAGGATGGCAACACATCATTGGATCATAATATGTGGCATAAAGCACCATGTTCAAGTAGGGATTACAGCGGGGTGCGGGAGAGTGGACCGCGTAAAAGAGATGAGGATGGTGATGATGATGTTGATGAAGACGATCACCGCGGCGATGATTCCCCTCTCGATGGCACTCCGGTGCCACCAAGAGAGAGGAGGAGAGGTTCTCCCCCTTGTGCTTCCTCCTCCATGGCCTCCATGACAATAATGGCCCCTCCGAGATCCTCCTCCAGGCCCTCCGGTGATGATGGCCCCCTCCGTCAGGGTGCCGGAGAGGGCCTAGATTGGTTTTCGGTGGCTACGGAGGCTTCTGGTGGCAGAACTCCCGATCTAGGTTAATTTTCCGAGGTTTCTGTATTTATAGGAATTTTTGGCGTCGGTCTCACGTCAAGGAGGTGCCCGAGGCGTCCACGAGGCAGGCGCATGCGCCTGGGGGGGTGGGCGCGCCCCCACCCTCGTGGGCGCGCCCCCACCCTCGTGGGCGCCCCGGGACTCTCCTAGCCCAACTCTTTTACTCCGGGTTCTTCTTTTGGTCCAGAAAAAATCATCAAAAATTGGCACGTCAATTGGACTCCGTTTGATGTTCCTTTTCTGTAAAACTCAAAAACAAGGAAAAAATAGAACTGGCACTGGGCACTAGGTTAATAGGTTAGTACCAAAAATCGTATAAAATAGCATATAAATGCATATAAAACATCCAACTTTGATAATATAATAGCATGAATACTTCATAAATTATAGATACGTTGGAGACGTATTAGCATCCCCAAGCCTAATTCCTGCTCGTCCTCGAGTAGGTAAATGATAAAAGAAATAATTTATGAAGTGTGAATGCTAGCAAGTGCATAAGATTCATCAATGATAGTTTCAATCACTTTTTATAGCATCATTATATATCATAACAGTAGCTCATCTTCATAAAGCTTTTCATGAACAAGTAACAAGCTATTCACATGTTAAAGTATAGATTATAAACTTTCTTGAAACTAACAAACTATATTCTCAGTCATCAAACAATTGCAATTCATCTTATTTTTAGGAAGGGTCTATGTCAGAGCTTTGATTTAGCAAACTCCACATACTCAACTATCATTTAATCTTTCACAATTGCTAACACTCACCTGATATTTATGGGTTCAAAGTTTTGATCGGACACAGAGGAAGATAGGGGCTTATAGATTCGTCTCCCAACCTTTTACCTCAAGGGTAATGTCAACAATAATAGTTCATGATAACTTACATCCAATTGGATATATAAATCAGGATCTTTCCAACACAATGTGCTTGCCAAAGGATAAAATGTAAAAAGGAAAGGTGAAGATCACCATGACTCTTGCATAAGGGTAGAAGATAAAAGTAAAAGATAGGCCCTTCGCAGAGGGAAGCAAAAGTTGTCATGCACTTTTATGGTTGGATGCACAAAATCTTAATGCAAAAGAATGTCACTTTATATTGCCACTTGTGATATGGACCTTTATTATGCAGTCCGTCGCTTTTATTTCTTCCATATCACAAGATCGTATAAAGCTTATTTTCTCCACATTAATAGATCATACATATTTAAAGGGCAATTTTTTATTGCATGCACCGATGACAACTTACTTGAAGGATCTTACTCAATCCATAGGTAGGTATGGTGGACTCTCATGGCAAAACTGGTTTAAGGAATGTTTGGAAGCACACTAGTATCTCTACTTGGTGCAAAGAATTTGGCTAGCATGAGGGGGGAAAACAAGCTCAACATGTTGCATGATCCAAGACAATATACTTTATTTCGGATATAAGAAAACATAACCCATTACGTTGTCTTCCTTGTCCGACATCAACCTTTTAGCATGTCATATTTTAGTGAGTGCTCACAATTACAAAAGATGTCCAAGATAGTATATTTATATGTGAAATCTCTCTTCCTTCAATATATTCTTTCATGAATTGTTCAAGTGACCAATTCTACGTTTGCTAACTTTTAATAAGTTTACTAGCTATACTTATTCTATGTGAAGTCATTACTCCCCATGGTATAAGCATATGAAACATATATAAATTCAGATTTATGATATTCAGTTATTCAACCATTTACTCATAGGATATACGTGAAGCACGTGAGTAGATGACAAACTACTCCAAAAGATAATAGTGAAGGACACTGAGTAGTCAAATAATTAACTAGCCCTGGGAGGATTCTTTTTAATTTAATATTTCGGATCCAATGATTTTATTCAAACAGCAAGTAAAATTGAAAATACGCTCCAAGCATGTCACATCCCTAGTTCTGGTCTGACCTCGGCTAGCTTCCATGTGTTGCATCATGTTTAAATTCTTTTGAATTTGAAATGGGGATTGATCAAACCCTAGCACCTCTCTAAAAATACTAGGTTCAAACTGAAATCATTTTCATGAACCCAAAATGCCCTTCGAAAATGTTCATGATTTCTTATAAAGGTGAAAACCTCTGCCAAAAATGATGAACATATTTCTAGGTCATTCCTGGATTTTTGAATTAAATCATATTGTATTTGACTTTGAGCATTTAAACACTATAAATAATTTAAATGCTCAAATAATGTTGGAACTATTTGTGGGCCACTGAAATATTTCAGAAAGTGCTCAGGAATATTTTCAGGATTTATGAAATTGATTTGGTATTTTAAACTAAATCAAAACAGAGGCAAACAAATAGAAAATAGAAATAAAAGAGAGAGAGAGAGAGAAAGAATCTTACCTGGCCTCACCTGTGCTGCCCACCAACCGGCCCAGCACTGCAGCTGGCCGGTCCAGCCTACCACTGCCTCCTCCCCTATCATCTTCCTCCTCTACCAGGAGGACGAGCGTGTGGCCGACGCACGCCGACGCACGCCCGGCCACCTCCTGCTTGCCACTTCGCCCTGGCCTCTTCGGGTGACGCCACACAGCCCCCAACCGCTCTCTCGCCCTCCCCATGCCTCTCTCCCTCCTCTGGCTTCCTCCCTCGCATCACCGGAGAGTTATCGTCGCCGCCGCTCGCTGTTGCCGTGGCCACAGGCACTGCCTCGCCTCGCCGAAGCGCTCAGAAGCTCTGCCTCGACCCCCTCTTCCTCCCCACTGAGCCACGCCCCGCCGGAAGCCCTGCAACATCGTCCCCGACCTCATCTTCAACCTCTGACTGCCGCCGAACTCACCGGGGATTCGCAAGCTCCAGCCCCTCCCTGGCCTCGCCATTGCCTCTGCTGGATTCACTGTAAGTCCGTGCCCTTTTCCCCTCTCTCCCCGTGCTTGTTCGCACCTTCCAACCACCGTGGCCGTCGGAGCCGACAGCTCCTCGCCCCCGGTCATGTTGCCACCGCAACTACGGCCGTGCAAGCACGTGTCCGAGCCCACCGCTACACTCGCTGCACTCCCGCAAGTCGATCACGGTCACCCACGGCTCCCGAACATGCCCCGCAACACGCAAACCGTCGTTGGCCGAACTTCGGCCGCCGCCCCGAGCTCGCTTCCGACGAGCTCGGTCCACCCCAGCTGCTCCCGCTTGCCCCGTTAGATGCGCGCGATCGCCAGCTCCCCGTAGAGCCTCTCCGCCTCTCATTTCGTCGCCTGAGCTACGATTCCAAGCACCTCCGTCGTCTCTGGTGTCGCCGGCGACGAGCCGTGGACCAAGTCCAGCGAGGTTGACTCGTTTGACCTAGGTTTGACCCCCCAGGGTCACTGATGTGCAGGCCCGTCCTTGTTAATCTTTAGTTAGATTTAGATTAATGCTAATTAACCCTGACACTTAGTTTAGACACTGACCAGTGGGCCCAGGCCCTAATTAACCTAGGTTAGTGCTAACCTAACACTAACTAACTCTATTAGTTAGTTGTTACACCGACATGTGGGTCCTAGCCGTCAGGTTTGACCTTGGCTGGTGCCTTTGACCTGCTGACGTCACCCCAACGTCATGCTGATGTAGTTAACCATTTACTGGATTTATTCTTATTCAGGAAATTCCAAAAAATAGCTAAAACTTCTAAAATTCATAGAAATTAATCTGTAACTCAGAATAAAATAAGTTATACATGAAAAATGATCAGAAAAATCCAATCTATCCATATGTACTAGTTTCATGCATGTTTAAACAAGTTAACTTGTTGTTTAGTGCAAAACATGATAAAGCCCTATTTAAGATCACAAATGAGTTTGAACTTTGGATCTTTGGTTCAAAATAGCTCAAACCCATCTGGTTGTAGTTGCATTAGCCCAACACACTCATTTTGCCATGTCTTGATCATGCATCATATTGTGCATTGCATCGATTGTGTTTCCTTCTGTGTTGCCGGTATTTGTCCCCTCTCAATAGACGACGTTCCGACGATGAGTTCGATGACACCGATGAAGAACTATACTATCTTCAGAAGTGCCAGGCAAGCAAAACCCCCTTGTTCATTTCGATACAATCCCACTCTCTCGCTCCTGCTCTCTTTTATTGCATTAGGACAACAACGATCCAACTGTTATATGCTGCGGTAGTTGAACCCCTTTTCTCTGCATGACATGTCATTGCCACAGTAAATAGATGATGCCCACTAGAATGAGTAGGAGTTGTTTGAGCCTTAATGTGCCTACTCATTCATGCTTGTTTGTCATGCCTGCTACTGCTTAGAGTTGAGTCAGGTCTGATTCATCGGGGATGGATTGGAATGGTGATGAACATGTCCTACTGTGTGTGAGCTAAGTGTGTGAACATGATTTGGTAAAGGTAGCGGTGAGAGGCCATGTAGGAGTACATGGTGGGTTGTCTCATTGAAACCGTCCTCAGGAACTGAGTTCTATGTTTGCGATCCATGAACAACTACTACCACACGTTGGGCCCTGAAATATGACCCCGCTCGACTTATTAACCGCCCCTGCCCTCTGTCCAGGAGTTGCAACTAGTTTCTGATGTTTGTAGGATATGTGTTGGAGGCCGTGCGTAGCGCTGACCCTAGGGGTGGGCTATGATGTAGTAGATACATCATGGCACGGTGTACCGGGCGCCCGTTTGGTGTCTCGGGAACCCTGCACACATCGTTTGGGGCTGTGAGTGAAACTCCGGCCGGATCTCCTCACGGATGGAACCCGAATAGGCGATAAACCTGGACTAGAGACTTGTGTGGTTAGTCAGATCGTGGTCTATACCCACGTCGGCTTTCGCTTGAAGTATGCCGAGCACATGTCATGTGCAGACGCTAAGTGGTGGAAACATGTGTGAAGAAGTACACCCCTGCAGGGTTATAAATGATCTATTCGAATAGTCACGTCCACGGTAAAGGACTTCTAGGTTGCCTATAACAGTTTATAGACAAGTGAAACTGGATACTCTAAAACTCGCAAGATAAGCGTGAGTGCTATGGATGGCCTTCTCGCAGATAGACGGGAGCGGATCCATAGTGGTGTATTGATATGGTGAATATGTGGACTCGTGTGCGCCACCTCAAAAGAGTTACTTGCAGTCATAGTTTAGGATAGCCACTGAGTCAAAGATGGCTTGCTGCAGTCAAACTCCACCACCCCCTTTGTTGATACTGATGAATATGTAGCAAGTTCTGATGTAAGTCTTGCTGGGTACATTTGTACTCACGTTTGCCTATTTTATGTTTTGCAGAGAGACGTCAGTCTCGCTAGTAGTTCCGTGTGGACTTCGACGTTTAGCTTGATACCTCAGCTACGATCTTGTGCCCTCGGCAGGATCTGGTAGATAGTCAGGCTTCTCAGCGTTTTTCATTTGTAGATGTCTGTACTCAGACATGTTAAGCTTCCGCATGTGCTTTGACTTGTATGCTCTGAATGTTGGGTCATGAGACCCATGTTTGTAATATCTCGCTCCTCGGAGCCTATTGAATAAATCCTTTGAGTCGTAGTGCTTTGTTGTGATGCCATGTTGTATTTACACATATCGGGCATATTGTGTGTATGATTGAAATGCTTGGTATGTGTGGGATCTGACAACCTAGTTGTTTATCCTTGGTAGCCTATCTTATGGGGAAATGTAGTCTTGTGCTTCCATGAGCCATAGTAGTCCGCTACAGCCCGGTTCACCGGAGTCCTGCTAGCCCAGCATTACTGCTCCGGAACACTTGACTGGCCGGCATGTGATTCACTTCGTTCCTGTGTCTGTCCCTTCGGGGAAATGTCACGTGATGACATCCGGAGTCCTGCCTAGCCTGCTACATCCCGGTTCATCGGAGTCCTGTTAGCTGAGTGCTACAGCCCGGATTCACACGCTGCTGACCGCATGCTCGATGTTGATTCATGTATGTCTGTCCCCGTAAGTTGGTGCCACTTTGGGTTCATGACTAGTCATGTCGGCCCGGGTTCTCTGTCATATGGATGCTAGCGACACTATCACATATGTGAACCAAAAGGCGCAAACAGTCCCGGGCCATGGTAAGGCGACACCCGTGGGAATACCGTGCGTGAGTCCGCAAACTGGTCGAAGTTGAGTCTAGAAATGCTTTAGTTATATAAGGGAATTGATTGTGGTAGGGAACGTAAGGCTCTTTTTGCTCCTTTACCTTATGCCCTTCTGATCTGAATCAACCTCTTCTTTTCTATGGGGTTAAGAAACTAGGCCTTCTCATCTATCTATTAGGATGACGTGTTACTAATCCATAGACTTATAGGATTGATGGATTCATGTCTCAGTTCAGTTTCTAGTACTTCCGTGTGTTCATAGTTGGTCTCGGAACCTTGATGTTGTGATGTTGAGTGGTTATGCCACCATTTTGCAGGATGTCTCAAATCTTTTTGAGCATTTACAGCCATTATGTTGTCCGAGTCATCCTAGGTTTCTAAACAAGCTGATGCATTTGTAAATTCCTTCTTCCCGTTTTCGATGTTCCTTTGGGCCAGATTAAGCACACTAATCGGTCTGTTGAGGTACTCCGTTGCCTTAACATATATGTTGGAGTTAGTATTATGACCCTAGGTGTCTTTGAGAACCACTCAGTAATCTAGCAATGTTTTGTGTTCCCGGTGTGATGATTCTGGCCCCCATTCTCAAAAGCATCCCGTGATGCCATTTAGTTAGTAGGCCTTCTATTTCTGGGTTCTTAAGCCCAAGATTCACCCTACTTACCTCGTGTTGATAGTGTTGCTTGTACCTTTAGGATATTAGTAACCTTGCATTAGTCCTCGAGGTCCGTGGTATTTCCTTCTTCCAAATACTATGAACCACTTATGGCAGAAGTTTGTTGGATCAAAAGATCACAACAGGAGTGCTCTCGATGAGTTCCCCATTCTATATTGTCACTCTGCCAATCCTACCTCTCCGCATGGGTTATCCGGAAGAAATATGTTGAATTTGTTCGGCATACTAATCCATGCATCCACAACTCAGAAAAATGTATGCTCCTTTGAGTTGTCCCTCTTTAGTTGTCTTCTGACCTTCATCTATCAGTTTCAAGAGCATGTGTGCATTCGTGTTCATCGATGCCTATTACTCTTGTGGTCCGTCAAGCCATTCTATTCTGGAATGACTAGGATAAACGAACTCTAGTACCTCGTCCATATCTAGGATTGGGTCAAAGTAGTTGTATTCCGTGGATCAAAATGCCAATCCAGCTTTGCTCTGTTCTACCTTGAAGTGTTACCATTTTTATGTCAAGAATGTCATGAGAATTGCACCACCTCTTATGAATTCTTGACGGAGTGATACTTCTCGCCATCATTATTCATCCCTCGATTCCGTGTTGCTGTAACCGGAATGCCGACAAGTGAATTGTGATGTGTGAAATCAATACTTCGAGCAACTTGTTGCTTGGTAGTAAATGGATAATACTCTCATTCTTAGCGTACTGGTTATTAAATCATCATCCTAAGATTGATCATGCTACCTAGTCCTTATTCCAGGTGCACCCTTCGATCAATGAGTTAGGATTATTCAATCCCTTGCTTGTTTGATCATATCGTCTTGCTCTGAAAAGCAAGATTGTTCTCGAGCTTAGTAACATATCAGTGGTTTGTGATGTTTCGAATATCTTCACGGAAGTATTACCAGGTTGTCACCTGACCGCTATGTTGAGTTCGTCATCATATTGGTTTTCCTCCAAACCACCCATTCTCCAAGAATCTGTGTGGGATACCCCTGAGCTAGTTGGTTAAGCCAAACAACAACTTGGAGAGATGGAGGATAAAAGCTTGTCTAACTTAGTTCATGTTAAGGGAAATCGTTGTGTGTGTGTGTTGAAGGAAGATGATATCTCCATCGATTGGTCCTCATGATCAGTTGTTGGATCCATTGCCTTGACAAAACTTTGACTTGAGTATGGGCTATCGTCAAGTCAAATCAGAACCAACGATGTTCGTAATGTTTTCTTACTCGTGGTTGATCCCTCGAGCATACACCATTACATCTTTTGGTCTGACCAATGCTATCACCGTGTTCACATGATGGTGGAAGTCCAGTGATATGGAAATTCCAATGAGTTGTTGTTGAGCCCATCAGCATCATTTTGTCTCCCCCATGATTCATGTTGAACATCAACCTAGTGTTGAAAACTTTGTAAGCAATGCCTTCGTGTTCCGTTCATGAAGCTTATGCTTGTATGGAAGAAGTGACTCCCTCGAATTCATGTGCATTCGGTGCAAGTTGCCGCTGTGAGTTCGAGAAAGATTGGTTTTGTTTCCTCTGGTACCATCCCAGGTCAGTTATGCATGTGCGAATGTATTCTATGGTTTGGTAGACTAATTACCTCCACTCCATATGGGTTCCCTAGCACACCAAGCCACTGATTGAATTGTTCAAGGAGAAGAAGGTCCTTCTTAAGAGCTAACCCCGGCTTATAAAAGGACTTTGATATCCTCGTTGATGGTTCCCCACCTGAACTCGATAGTGTTTTTATTATAAGACTTCTACGTGGTCATACTCAACTGGGAGAGCGTGTTCACATGTGTGTAGCAGAACCAGGTCATGTTTTGGAGCTTGCTATCGTAGTTCATTTCCCGAGAATCTCGCAACGTCATCTCGTCGATTTATGTTGCAAACTTTCTTTTCAGACATGCCGAGTCTGAAGTATCATATCACCAATCGGATCTGAATCTCAGGCAGATATGATGGTTGTAACATTCCCAGTATTTGCATATTGTTCCCAACTTGCATCGCCATTGTGCCGATCTCCCATGGGTTTCCCTTTCTCAGTAATTACTATTCAGGATCATCTACAAATGTGGTTCTACCATGGGTCCCATCCATTTCCGATGATAAGCAAAAATCATCCATTGCGTTGTCTTCAACAAGGTAGTCCACATCATCCATTCTAGTCCGAGTATGTCATTCTTTTGAACTCCTTTAAACGATCGTTTGTGAATTTCCTTAGGCTGGTATAGAGAGTTCCAATGATCTCTATATCAAAAGTAATTCTTTTTGCCACTTAAGGGAATAATTTTACGAGTCACCTCTCCCAAGGTGCCCCGCTATGGGATCATGGAAATTGTTTCCTTGCTACTTTGAAACCCTCGTCAAATTGTTTCTTCCGTTCCTCATGATGCATGTTTTGCCTCTTAGCTCAAGAGATGTTTCTACGTCTCATTCCTGAAGGAAATATGCCCTAGAGGCAATAATAAAGTTATTATTTATTTCCTTATATCATGATAAATGTTTATTATTCATGCTAGAATTGTATTAACCGGAAACATAATACATGTGTGAATACATAGACAAACAGTATGTTACTAGTATGCCTCTACTTGACTAGCTCATTGATCAAAGATGGTTATGTTTCCTAACCATAGACATGAGTTGTCATTTGATTAACGGGATCACATCATTAGGAGAATAATGTGATTGACTTGACCCATTCCGTTAGCTTAACACTTGATCGTTTAGTTTGTTTCTATTGCTTTCTTCAAGACTTATACATGTTCCTATGAATATGAGATTATGCAACTCCCGTTTACCGAAGGAACACTTTGTGTGCTACCAAACGTCACAACATAATTGGGTGATTATAAAGGTTCTCTACAGGTGTCTCCGAAGGTACTTGTTGGGTTGGCGTATTTCGATATTAGGATTTGTCACTCCGATTGTCGGAGAGGTATCTCTGGGCCCTCTCGGTAATGCACATCACCTAATCCTTCCAAGCATTGCAACTAATGAGTTAGTTGCGAGATGATGTATTACGGAATGAGTAAAGAGACATGCCGGTAACGAGATTGAACTACGTATTGAGATGCCGACGATCGAATCTCGGGCAAGTAACATATCGATGACAAAGGGAACAACGTATGTTGTTATGCGGTTTGACCGATAAAGATCTTCGTAGAATATGTAGGAGCCAATATGAGCATCCAGGTTCCGCTATTGGTTATTGACCGGAGACGTGTCTCGGTCATGTCTACATAGTTCTCGAACCCGTAGGGTCCGCACGCTTAACACTATGATGACAGTTATATTATGAGTTTATATGTTTTGATGTAACGAAGGAGTTTGGAGTCCCGGATGAGATCGGGGACATGACGAGGAGTCTCGAAATGATCGAGACGTAAAGATCGATATATTGGACGACTATATTCGGACATCGGAAAGGTCCCGAGTGATTCGGGTATTTTCGGGAGTACCGGGGAGTTACGGGAATTCGTATTGGGCCTTAATGGCCATACGGGAAAGGAGAGAAAGGCCTCAAAGGGTGGCCGCACTCCTCCCCATGGGCTGGTCCGAATTGGACTAGGGAGGGGGGCACCCCCTTCCTTCCTTCTCCTATTCCCTTCCCTTTCCTTCCCTGCTACTCCTACTACTTGGAAGGGCTCCTAATTCTACTAGGAAAGGGGGAATGCTACTCCCGATGGGAGTAGGACTCCCCTAGGGCGCGCCATAGAGAGGGCCGACCCTTCCCGTCCTCCACTCCTTTATATACGGGGGCAGGGAGCACCCTAAAGACACAACAATTGATCTCTTGATCTCTTAGCCGTGTGCGGTGCCCCCCTCCACCATAATCCACCTCGATCATATCGTAGAGGCGCTTAGGCGAAGCCCTGCGTCGGTAGAACATCATCATCGTCACCACGCCGTCATGCTGACAACACTTTCCCTCAACAGTCGGCTGGATCGGAGTTCGAGGGACGTCATCGAGTTGAACGTGTGCTGAACTCGGAGGTGCCGTGCGTTCAGTACTTGGATCGGTCGGATCATGAAGACGTACGACTACATCAACCGCGTTGTGCTAATGCTTCCGCTTTCGGTCTACGAGGGTACGTAGACAACACTCTCCTCTCTCGTTGCTATGCATCACCATGATCTTGCGTGTCCGTAGGAAAATTTTGAAATTACTACGTTCCCCAACAATTCCGTGAGTTGATCTTGTGATCATTAAGATGATCCTAAGTTGCTCGAACCTCAAGAAGATCGATTCTTCTAAAATTCTCCCTTCTCATTGTCATGTTGGATGTAGTTCTCAAAGCAAGACTTCAAGATCAAGGTGATGCAATGAATCAACATCCTCGAGAAAGACATCTGGATTGTGAAGATTGTGTTAGCTTGTGTCCCTCTGTCTTCTTACCTCACGACTTGAATCTCGGGACGAGATTCTTGTTTAGTAGGGGTGAGTTGTCACATCCCTAGTTCTTGTCTGACATAGGCTAGCTTCCATGTGTTGCATCATGTTTAAATTCTTTTGAATTGAAATGGGGATTGATCAAACCCTCGCACCTCTCTAAAAATACTAGGTTCAAACTTAAATCATTTTCATGAACCCAAAATGCCCTTTGAAAATGTTCATCATTTATGATAAAGGTGAAAACCTCTGCCAAAAATGATGAACATGTTTCCAGGTCATTCCTGGATTTTTGAATTAAATCATATTGTATTTGACTTTGAGCATTTAAACACTATAAATAATTTAAATGCTTAAATAATGTTGGAACTATATGTGGGCCACTAAAATATTTCAGAAAGTGCTCAAGAATATTTTCAGGATTTATGAAATTGATTTGGTATTTTAAACTAAATCAAAATAGAGGCAAACAAATAGAAAACAAAAATAAAAGAGAGAGATAATCTTACCTGGCCTCACCTGTGCATCCCACCAACCGGCCCAGCACTGCAGCTGGCCGGCCCAGCCCACCACTGCCTCCTCCCCTGTCGTCTTCCTCCTCTGCCAGGAGGACGAGCGCGTGGCCGACGCACGCCGGCGCACGCCCGGCCACCTCCTGCTTGCCGCTTCGCCCTGGCCTCTTCGGGTGACGCCACACAGCCCCCAACCGCTCTCTCGCCCTCGCCGTGCCTCTCTCCCTCCTCTGGCTTCCTCCCTCGCATCACCCGAGAGTCGTCGTTGCCGCCGCTCGCTGTTTCCATGGCCACAGCCACTCCCTCGCCTCGCCGAAGCACTCAGACGCTCCGCCTCGACCCCCTCTTCCTCCCCACCGAGCCACGCCCCGCCGGAAGCCCTGCAACGTCATCCCCGACCTCATCTTCAACCTCTGACCGCTGGCGAACTCACAGGATTCACGAGCTACAGCCCCTCCCCGGCCTCGTCGTTGCCTCTGCTGGATTCACCGTGAGGCCCTGCCCTTTTCCCCTCTCTCCCCGTGCTCGTCCGCACCTTCCAACCACCGTGGCCGTCGGAGCCGACAGCTCCTCGCCGCCGGCCATGTCACCACCGCGACTACGGCCATGCAAGCACATGTCCGAGCCCACCGCTGCACTCCCGTGAGTCGATCACGACCATCCACGGCTCCGGACATGCCCCGCAACACGCAAACCGCCGTTGGCCGAACTCCGGCCACTGCCGCGAGCTCGCTTCCGTCGAGCTCGGTCCACCCCAGCTGCTCCCGCTTGCCCCATTAGATGCGCGCGGTCGCCGGCTCCCTGTAGAGCCTCTCCGCCGCTCATTTGGTCGCCTATGCTGCGATTCCGAGCACCTCCGCCATCTCTGGCGTCGCCGGCGACGAGCCGTGGACCAAGTCCGGCGAGGTTGACTCGTTTGACCTGGGGTTTGAACCCCCCCCCCCCCAGGGTCACTGACGTGCGGGCCCATCCTTGTTAATCTTTAGTTAGATTTAGATTAGTGCTAATTAACCCTGACAGTTTGTTTATACACTAACCAGTGGGCCCAGGCACTAATTAACCTAGGTTAGTGCTAACCTAACACTAACTGACTATGTTAGTTAGTTGTTACACCGACATGTAGGTCCCAACCGTCAGGTTTGACCTGGGCTGGCGCCTTTGACCTGCTGATATCACCCCGACGTCATGCTGGTGCAGTTAACATTTTTTTTGGATTTATTCTAATTCAGGAAATTGCAGAAAATAGCTAAAACTTCTAAAATTTATAGAAATTAATCTGTAACTCAGAATGAAATAAGTTATACATGTGGGCCCTGCAGGTCAGGTTTGACCTGGACCGGGTCAGTTGACCTGCTGAGGTCAGCATGACGCAATGCTGACGCAGTAATAGGCTTTTCTGGATTTATTCTTATTCAGGAATTCCAGAAAATTAGCAAAACTTCTAAAAATCATAGAAAATCAACCGTAACTCCAAATGAAATAATTTATATATGAAAAATGATCAGAAAAATCTAATCTATCCATCTGTACCATTTTCATGCATGTTTGGGAAACTTAACCTCACTGTTTAGCCCAAAACATGATAATGCACTATTTGAATTCATAGTTTGAATTTGAAATTGAACCTTGAGTTCAAATCAACCCAAACCTTTCTGTTAAGTTGCATTAGATCAAATCACAACATATTGTCATGTCATGATCATGCATCATATTGTGCATTGCATTGATTGTGCACTTTCTTGTTTGCCGGTAATTGTCCCCTCTCGGTAGACGCTGCTCCGACGCTGTGATCGTTGACACTGATGAAGACTCAATGTTATCTTCAGAAGTGCCAGGCAAGTAAAACCCCCCCTGTTCATTATGATACAATCCCACTCTCTCGCTCCTACTCTCTTTTACTGCATTAGGACAACAACGATTGAACTGTTACATGCTGCGGTAGCTGAACCCCTTTCCTCTGCATGACCTGTCATTGCCACAGTAAATAGATGAAATCCACTAGCATGAGTAGGAGTTGTTTGAGCCCTGATGTGCCTACTCATTCATGCTTGTTTGTCATGCCTGCTACTGCTTAGAGTTGAGTCAGGTCCGATTCATCGGGGATGAATTGGAATGTGGTCAACATGTCCTACTGTGTGTGAGCTAAGTGTGTGAACACGATTTGGTAAAGGTAGCGGTGAGAGGCCATGTAGGAGTACATGGTGGGTTGTCTCATTGCAGCCGTCCTCAGGAACTGAGTTCTATGTTTGTGATCCATGAACAGTTACTACCACACATTGGGCTCCGGGAGCTCCAAGCTCTCTCGACTTATTAATCAACTCGATCTCTGTCCAGGAGTTGCAACTAGTTTCTGGTGTTTGTAGGTAGTGTTAGTAGTCTACCAAGTGGCACCCGGTACAGGTGGGCTTGGGACAGACTAGGCACAATGGCCCGGTGTACCAAGTGGCACCCGAATGGTGGGCTTGGGAACCCTGTACACATCATTTGGGGCCGTGAGCGACACCCCGGCCGGATCTCCTTGCAGATGGAACCCGAATAGGCGATAAACCTGGACTAGAGACTTGTTGGTTAGTCAGGTCGTGGCCGACTCCCTCGCCAGGCTTCTGCTTGAAGGTTGCCGAGATACACGATGTGTACATGGTGGTAAGTGGCGAGAGCGTGTGTGAAGAAGTACACCCCTGCAGGGTTATCATTATCTATTTGAATAGCCGGATTCCTCGGATATGGAAACTTGGACCCCTTGCATAGTTCATAGACAAGTGAAAGTGGATACTCTAAAATGTGCAAGATAATCGTGAGTGCTATGGATGGCGTTCTCATAGGGAGACGGGAGCGGATCCATAGTGGAGTATTGATATGGTGAATATGTGGACTCGTGTGCGCCACCTCAAAAGAGTTACTTGCAGTCGTAGTTCAGGATAGCCACCGAGTCAAAGCTGGCTTGCTGTAGTTAAACTCCCCCATCCCTTCATTGATAATGATGCATATGTAGTTAGTTCTGATGTAAGTCTTGCTGGGTACATTTGTAGTCACGTTTTCTTAATTTATGTTTTGTAGAGAGACTTCAGTCTCGCTAGTAGTTCCATGTGGACTTTGACGTTTAGCTTGTTACCTCAGCTACGATCTTGTACCTTGGGAGGGTCTTGTAGATAGTCAGGCTTCTCAGCCTTTTTCAGTTGTAGATGTCTGTACTCAGACATGTTAAGCTTCCGCATGTGCTTTGACTTGTATGCTCTGAATGTTGGGTCATGAGACCCATGTTTGTAATATCTCGCTCTTCAGAGCCTAATGAATAAATACTTTGAGTCGTAGAGTCTTGTTGTGATGCCAAGTTGTACTGCACATATTGAGCATATTGTGTGTATGATTGAAATGCTTGGTATGTGTGGGATCCGACAATCTAGTTGTTTATCCTTGGCAGCCTCTCTTATGGGGAAATGTAGTCTAGTGCTCCTTGAGCCATAGTAGTCCGCTACAGCCCGGTTCACCGGAGTCCTGCTAGCCCAGCACTACTGCTCAGGACACTTGACTGGCGGCATGTCTTTCACTTCGTTCCTATGTGTGTCCCTTCGGGGAAATGTCACGCGGTGACATCTGGAGTCCTGCCTAGCCTGCTACAGCCCGGTTTCCCTGGAGTCCTGTTAGCCCAGTGCTACAGCCCGGATTCACACGCTGTCGACCGACATGCTCGATGTGATTCATGTATGCCTGTCCCCATAGGTCTGTGCCGCTTTGGGTCCACGACTAGCCATGTCAGCCCGGGTTCTCTGTCATATGGATGCTAGCGACACTAAAATATACATGAGCCAAAAGGCGCAAACAGTCCCGGGCCATGGTAAGGCGACACCCGTGGGTATACCGTGCGTGAGGCCGCAAAGTGATATGAGGTGTTACCGGCTAGATCGATGTGACTTGGAATCGGGGTCCTGACAACTTTGGTATCAGAGCCTGACTGCCTGTAGGATTACCAAGCCATACTGGTCGAAGTCGAGTCTAGAAATGCTTTAGTTATATAAGGGAATTGATTGTGGGATGGAACGTAAGGCTCTTTTTACTCCTTATATCTCATGCCCTCTGATCTGAGTCACCCTCTTCTCTTCTACGGGGATTAAGAACTAGGCTTCTCATCTTCTATCAGGATGACGAGTTACTATGATAGAGACTTATAGGATTGATGGATTTAAGCCTCAGTTCAGTTCCTACTACTTCCATATGTTCATAGCTGGCCTCAGAACCTTGATATTGTGATGTTGAGTGGTTATGCCACCATTTTTGCAGGATGTCTCAAATCATTTTGAGCATTTATAGCCGTTATGTTGTCCGAGTCATTCCAGGTTCCTAAATAGTCTGATGCACTTGCAAATCTTTCCTCCATGTTCTCGTTGTATTTTGGGCCAGATTAAGCACACTAATCGGTGAGTTGAGGTACTCTATTTCCTCGACATATATGTTGGAGTTGTTATTATGACACTAGGGTATCTTAGAGTTAGTAATCTAGCCATGTTTAGTGTTCCTAGTGTGATGATTCTGGCCACCATTCTCGAAAGCATCTCGTGATGTTATTTAGTTAGTAGGTATTCTACTCCTGGGTTTTGAACCCGAGATTCACCCTACTTCATGTTGTTAGTATTTGCTAGTTCTCTTAAGATATTAGTAACCTTGTGATAGCCCTCGAGGTATGTGGTATATCGTTCCTCCAATACCATGAGCCAATATGGCAGAAGTTATTTGAACCAAAAGATCACAATCAGAGTACTCTTGAGGAGTTCTCCATTCATAATTGTGATTCTGCCAGTTCTACCTTCTATGCATGGGTTATCCGGAAGAAATATGTTGAACTCGTTCGACATGCTAATCTATGCATCCACAACTCAGGAAGTTATATGTTCCTTGAGTTGACCCCCCTCAGCTGTATTCCGACCCTAGTCTATCAATTGATAGTCAGGAATAGTTGTGCATTCGTGTTCATCGATGCCTATTATTCTTGTGGTCCGTCAAGCCATTCTATTCTGGAATGACTAGGAGAAACAAACTCCAGAACCTCATCCATATCTAGGATTGGTTCAAAGCAATTGTATTCCGCAGATCAAAATGCCAATCCAGCTTTTGCTCTGCTCTACCTTGGAGTGTTACCATCTTTATGTCAAGAGTGTCATGAGAATTGCACCACCTCTTATGAATTCTTGACGTGGTAATACTTCTTGCCATCATTGTTCATTCCTCGGTTCCGTGTTATTGTAACCGGAATGCCGACAAGTGTACTGTGATGTGCGAAATCAATACTCCTAGCAACTTCGTTGCTTGGTAGTTAATGGACAATACTCTCATTCTTAGCGTGCTGGTTATTGAATCATCATCCTAAGATTGATAGTGCTACCTAGTCCATATTTCCGGGTGCACTCATCGACCAATGAGTTAGGATTGTGAAAATCCATTGCTCCTTGATCATATCATCTTGCCCTGAAAAGCAAGATTGTTCTCGAGCTTAATAACATATCGGTGGTTCGTGATTTTCGGAATATCTTCTCGGAAGTATTACCAGGTTGTTCCCTGATCGCTATGTTGAGTTCGTGATCATGTTGGTTTTTCTCTAAACCATCCATTCTCCAAGAATCTGTGTTGGATACCCCTGAGCTAGTTGGTTAAGCTAAACAACAACTTGGAGAGTTGGAAGATGGAAGCTTGTCTGACTTAGTTCATCACTAAGGGATATCCTTGTGTGTGTGTGTGTGTGTGTTGAAGAAAGATGACATCTTCATCGACTGATCCCCGTGATCAGTTGTTGAACCTATTGTCTTGTCCAAACCTTGATTTGAGTGTGGGCTATTGTCAAATCAAGTTAGAATCAACGATATTCGTAATGTTGTCTTACGTGTGGTTGATTCCTCGAGCATACACCATTACATCTTTTTGTCTGACCAATACTATCACATTGTTCACATAATGGTGGAAGTCCAGTGATATGGAAATTCCGATGAGTTGTTGTTGAGCCCATCAGCAGCATTTTGTATCCCCCATGATTCATGTTGAACATTATACTAGTGTTGGAAACTTTATAAGCATTGCCCTCATGTCCCGTTCATGAAGCATATGTCCGGTTGAAAGATGTGACTTCCTCTAATTCATGTGCATCTAATGCAAGTTGCCGCCGTGGATTCGAGAAAGCTTGTTCCGCTTCCTTTGGAATCATCCCAAGTTAGTCATGCATGTGCGAAGTATTCTATGGTTTGATAGGCTCGCTACCTCCAGTCCATATGTGTCCCTAGCACACCAAGCCACTAATTGACTTGTTCAAGGAAAAGGAGTTGTTGTGCTATCCTAGGTCATGCACAAGATTCCATTGTCCTCGTTGATGGTTCCCAACCAGAACTCGGTAGTGTTTTATTATAAGACTACCAGGTGGTCATGCTTGTCTAGGACAGTGTGTTCACAGGTGTGTAGCGGAACCAGCTCATGTTTTGGAGCATGCTATCATAGTTCATTTCCCAAGAATCTCGCAACGTCATATCGTCGATTTGTGTTGCAAACTTTCATTTTTCTTTCTAGACTTGATGAGTCTGGAATATCCTGACACCAACCAGATCTGAATCTCAGGCAGATATGATGGTTGGAACATTCCCAATAGTTGCATCTTGTTCCCAGCTTGCACCGCCATTGTGCCAATCCCCCATGGGCTGCCCTTCTCGGTAGTTGCCGTCCAATATCATCTTCAAAAGTGGACTTACCATGGGTCTCCTCCACCTCCGATGATAAGCAAATCATCCTTTGCGTTGTCTTCAACAAGGTAGTCCATATCATCCATTCTAGTCTGGGTATGCCATCCCTTTGTACTCTGCCAAACGATTGTTGTGAATTGCCTTAGGCTGGTATAAAGAGTTTCAATGATCTCTGAATCAAAAGTAATTCTTTTTGCCACTTAAGGGAATAGATCTACGAGCCACCTCCTCTAAGGTGCCCCGTTCGACATGAAGGGCAACTTAACTCCTCGCTACGTGAAACGCATCCACCATCTTCTTAAGCGTGGGAATGTTGCCTACCAAATTGAACCTTTGTATCAGTTTCTCTCCATCCGTCTTGATGTGTGCATTGTGTCTCGGCTTAAGAGACGTTCTATTGTCTCATTCCATGAGTTGATCGTGTATCGCTTGATCTTTGTGAAGATCGAATTCTGTCGAGTTTCCTCTCTTCCATCATCATAGTTGCAAGAAGATTTCAAAGCAAAGACATCAAGATCAATCGGAGAAATGAATCAACATCTTCGAGAAGGGAAAATCGGATCATGAAGATCATGTTAGGTTGTGACCCCTTTATCTTCTTACCTCACGACTTGGATCTCGGGACGAGATTCTTGTTTAGTGGGGGTGAGCTGTCACAGCCCCAGTTCAGCCCTTGCTTGACTTTGCTTTCCCATCATGTCATCATGTTTAAATTTCATGAAACTTGAAATGGGGATGTTCAAACCCTAGCACCAAATGGAACTCAACTAGGTTCAATCCAAAATCTTTTTAAAAGAACCCAAAATGCCCTTTGAAAATGTTCATGATTTCTGATAAAGGTGAAAACCTCTGCCAAAAATGATGAATATATTTCCAGGACATTCTGGATCTTTGAATTAATTCATATCGTATTTGAATTGGAGCATTTAAATCCTATAAATATTTTTAAATGCTCTAATAATTCTGAAACTAGTTTTGGGATGTTGGAAATAATCCAGACACTGCCCACCATTATTTTCAGGATTTTACAAAATGGATTAGTATTTTTACTAATTCAAAACAGAAAAACAAAAATAGAAAACAAAAACAGAAAGAAGTAGAAAGGATAGAAACTTACCTGGCGCGCTTACCTGGCCCGTCTCTATAGCTGGCCCAGCCCACCAGGCCGAAGCGGCATCTTTAACCTCTGCCAGTAGGCAGAGGCCTGTTGTCCGCACACGCACCGGACGCCACCTCTTGCTTCCTCCCCCCTGGTCCTTCTCGCGATGCCAGGAGACGTCCCCGACCTCCCCTGCCTCTCCCCTCGCTGTCTAGCTCTCTCTCCCCTCCTCTGGTTCTCTCCCCCTCGCTGTTCCCCCACCTCAACAAACCGCGCCGCCGCCACCGACGAGCTCCACCATGGCCGTAGCCACTCCCTCGCTCCCTCTCCGCGTCCCCGAGCTCCGCCATGACCCCGTGGAGCAACACACCCGACGCATGCGACCAGAAGGGGCCCCAGTCGACCGGAGCATCGTCGTCTTCACCTCCGCCGCCCGGAGATTGACTCCGTCCATTCGCCTCGTTCAGAGCGTCCCCAAGTCTACTGATCTACCCTGCGTGTCCACTGTGAGCCACCGCGTTAACTTCCCCTTCTCCCTTGTCCTCCCGTGCCCTCTAGCTCCCTTGCTGCACGAGCCGAAGCTCGGCTCCGCCATTGCCGCAGCACGCGTGCTCCGTTCATTGCCGTCGTGCAACGGGCGCGCCCTAGAGCACCCCTAGCGCTGCCGCGCAGCACAGGCAGCTCGGTAGCGAGCCCTGGTGCAGCATCCGCACACCACCGAGCGCCACCGTCCGCCATTGCCGTCGTGCCGCCGCTGCAGTCCTCCCCGGACCAAACCAAGCTTGTGCGTGAGCTCTTGGAGCTCCCCTGATGCTCCGGTGGTACTTATCTCGCTTGCCAGCAAGCCGCAGCCTCGCCCCGCGCAAGCCCGAGCTCTGGCCGCTGTCGCGAGCTTGTTCCGGCGAGCTTCGTCCACCCCGCGCCCTCCCGCATGCCTCCGCTGGTTGCGCGCGAGCAAGGGAAACACTCTGGTGCCCTTGGATTGACCCAACACCGCCGGTAGCGCCGCTCCGGCAACCCTCTGCCGTGATTTGAGGTCGTCGCCGGCCAAACTCCGGCAGGCTGACGTGGCCGTTTAATTGGGCCCTAATCACCACTAATCCCCCAAGTAGACACTGAAAAGTGGGCCCCGCAGCGGGTCAAATCCAAGTCAACACGGGATTAACTCCCAGTTAGCTATGAGCCTAAGACATGTGGGCCCCGTAGGTCAGGTTTGACCTGGACCGGGTCAGTTGACCTGCTGAGGTCAGCATGACGCAATGCTGACGTAGTAATAGGCTTTTCTGGATTTATTCTTATTCAGGAATTCCAGAAAATTAGCAAAACTCCTAAAAATCATAGAAAATCAACCGTAACTCCAAATGAAATAATTTATATATGAAAAATGATCAGAAAAATCCAATCTATCCATCTGTACCATTTTCATGCATGTTTGAGAAACTTAACCTCACTATTTAGCCCAAAACATGATAATGCACTATTTGAATTCATAGTTTGAATTTGAATTTGAACCTTGAGTTCAAATCAACCCAAACCTTTCTGTTACTAGTTGCATTAGCTCAAATCACAACATATTGTCATGTCATGATCATGCATCATATTGTGCATTGCATTGATTGTGCACTTTCTTGTTTGCTGCTAATTGTCCCCTCTCGGTAGACGCTGCTCCGACGCTGTGATCGTGGACACTGATGAAGACTCAATGTTATCTTCAGAAGTGCCAGGCAAGCAAAACCCCCTTGTTCATTCCGATACAATCCCACTCTCTCGCCCCTGCTCTCTTTTACTGCATTAGGACAACAACGATTCAACTGTTACATGCCGCGGTAGCTGAATCCCTTTCCTCTGCATGACCTATCATTGCCACAGTAGATAGATGAAACCCACTAGCATGAGTAGGAGTTGTTTGAGCACTGATGTGCCTACTCATTCATGCTTGTTGTCATGCCTTCAACTGCTTAGAGTTGAGTCAGGTCCGATTCATTGGGGATGAATTGGAATGTGGTGAACATGTCCTACTGTGTGTGAGCTAAGTGTGTGAACATGATTTGGTAAAGGTAGCGGTGAGAGGCCATGTAGGAGTACATGGTGGGTTGTCTCATTGCAGCCGTCCTCAGGAACTGAGTTCTGTGTTTGTGATCCATGAACAGTTACTACCACACATTGGGCTCCGGGCGCTCCAAGCTCTCTCGACTTATTAATCAACTCGATCTCCGTCCAGGAGTTGCAACTAGTTTCTGGTGTTTGTAGGTAGTGGTAGTAGTCTACCAAGTGGTACCCGGTACTGGTGGGCTTGGGACAGACTAGGCACAGTGGCCCGGTGTACCAAGTGGCACCCGAATGGTGGGCTTGGGAACCCTGTACACATCATTTGGGGCCGTGAGCGACAGCCCGACCGGATCTCCTTGCAGATGGAACCCGAATAGGCGATAAACCTGGACTAGAGACTTGTTGGTTAGTCAGGTCATGGCTGACTCCCTCGCCAGGCTTCCGCTTGAAGGTTGCCGAGATACACGACGTGTACATGGTGGTAAGTGGCGAGAGCGTGTGTGAAGAAGTACACCCCTGCAGGGTTATCATTATCTATTCGAATAGCCGGATTCCTCGGATATGGAAACTTGGACCCCTTGCATAGTTCATAGACAAGTGAAAGTGGATACTCTAAAATGCACAAGATAAGCGTGAGTGCTATGGATGGCGTTCTCATAGGGAGACGGGAGCGGATCCATAGTGGAGTATTGATATGGTGAATATGTGGACTCGTGTGCGCCACCTCAAAAGAGTTATTTGCAGTCGTAGTTCAGGATAGCCACCGAGTCAAAGCTGGCTTGCTGCAGTTAAACTCCACCATCCCTTCATTGATAATGATGCATATGTAGTTAGTTCGGATGTAAGTCTTGCTAGGTACATTTGTACTCATGTTTGCTTAATTTATGTTTTGCAGAGAGACTTCAGTCTCGCTAGTAGTTCCACGTGGACTTCGACGTTTAGCTTGTTACCTCAGCTACGATCTTGTATCTTGGGAGGGTCTTGTAGATAGTCAGGCTTCTCAGCCTTTTTCAGTTGTAGATGTCTGTACTCAGACATGTTAAGCTTCTGCATGTGCTTTGACTTGTATGCTCTGAATGTTGGGTCAGGAGACCCATGTTTGTAATATCTCGCTCTTCGGAGCCTAATGAACAAATACTTTGAGTCGTAGAGTCTTGTTGTGATGCCATGTTGTACTGCACATATTGAGCATATTGTGTGTATGATTGAAATGCTTGGTATGTGTGGGATCCGACAATCTAGTTGTTTATCCTTGGTAGCCTCTCTTATGGGGAAATGTAGTCTAGTGCTCCTTGAGCCATAGTAGTCCGCTACAGCCCGGTTCACCGGAGTCCTGCTAGCCCAGCACTACTGCTCAGGACACTTGACTGGCGGCATGTCTTTCACTTCGTTCCTATGTGTGTCCCTTCGGGGAAATGTCACGCGGTGACATCCGGAGTCCTGCCTAGCCTGCTACAGCCCGGGTTCCCTGGAGTCCTGTTAGCCCAGTGCTACAGCCCGAATTCACACGCTGTCGACCGACATGCTCGATGTGATTCATGTATGCCTGTCCCCATAGGTCTGTGCCGCTTTGGGTCCACAACTAGCCATGTCGGCCCGGGTTCTCTGTCATATGGATGCTAACAACACTATCATATACGTGAGCCAAAAGGTGCAAACGGTCCTGGGCCATGGTTAGGCGACACCCGCGGGAATACCGTGCGTGAGTCCACAAAGTGATATGAGGTGTTACCGGCTAGATCTATGTGACTTGGAATCGGGGTCCTAACAGCGGCAGTTGAACCCATTTTCTCTGCATGACCTGTCATTGCCACAGTAAATAGATGAAACCCACTAGCATGAGTAGGAGTTGTTTGAGCCTTGATGTGCCTACTCATTCATGCTTGTTGTAATGCCTGCAACTGCTTAGAGTTGAGTCAGGTCTGATTCATTGGGGATGAATTGGAATGGTGATGAACATGTCCTACTGTGTGTGAGCTAAGTGTGTGAACACGATTAGTTCAAGGTAGCGGTGAGAGGCCATGTAGGAATACATGGTGGGTTGTCTCATTGAAACCGTCCTCAGGAACTGAGTTCTGTGTTTGCGATCCATGAACAGCTACTACCACACGTTGGGCCCTGAAATATGACCCTGCTCGACTTATTAACCGCCCATGCCCTCTATCCAAGAGTTGCAACTAGTTTCTGGTGTTTGTAGGATATGTATTGGAGGTCGTGCATAGCGCTGACCCTAGGGGTGGGCTATGATGCGGTAGATACAGCGTGGCACGGTGTACCGGGCGCCCGTTTGGTGTCTCAGGAAACCTGCACACATCGTTTGGGGTTGTGAGCGAAACTCCGGCCGGATCTCCTCGCGGATGGAACCCGAATTGACGATAAACCTGGACTAGAGACTTGTGTGGTTAGTCAGGTTGTGGTCTACACCCACGTCGACTTTCGCTTGAAGTCTGCCGAGCACATGTCGTGTGCAGACGCTAAGTGGTGGAAACATGTGTGAAGAAGTACACCCCTGCAGGGTTATAAATGATATATTCGAATAGCCACGTCCACGGTAAAGGACTTCTGGGTTGCCTATAACAGTTCATAGACAAGTGAAAGTGGATACTCTAAAACTCGCAAAATAAGCATGAGTTCTATGGATGGCCTTCTCGTAGGGAGACGGGAGCGGATCCTAGTGGTGTATTGATATGGTGAATTTGTGGACTCGTGTGCGCCACCTCAAAAGAGTTACTTGCAGTCATAGTTTAGGATAGCCACTAAGTCAAAGATGGCTTGCAGTCAAAATCCACCACCCCCTTTGTTGATACTGATGCATATGTAGCTAGTACTGATGTAAGTCTTGCTGGGTACATTTGTACTCACGTTTGCCTATTTTTTGTTTTGCAGAGAGACGTCAGTCTCGCTAGTAGTTCCGTGTGGACTTCGACACTTAGCTTGATACCTCAGCTACGATCTTGTGCCCTCGGCAGGATCTGGTAGATAGTCAGGCTTCTCAGCCTTTTTCATTTGTAGATGTCTGTACTCATACATGTTAAGCTTCCACATGTGCTTTGACTTGTATGCTCTGAATGTTGGGTCATGAGACCCATGTTTGTAATATCTCTCTCCTCGGAGCCTATTGAATAAATACTTTGAGTAGTATTTTGTTGTGATGCCATGTTTTATTTGCACATATCGAACATATTGTGTGTATGATTGAAATGCTTGGTATGTTTGGGATCCGACAACCTAGTTGTTTATCCTTGGTAGCCTCTCTTATGGGGAAATGTAGTCTTGTGCTTCCATGAGCCATAGTAGTCTGCTACAGCCCGGTTCACCGGAGTCCTGCTAGCCCAGCACTACTGCTCTGGAACACTTGACTGGCTGGCATGTGATTCACTTCGTTCCTGTGTCTGTCCCTTCGGGGAAATATCACATGGTGACATCCGGAGTCCTTCCTAGCCTGCTACAACCTGGTTCACCGGAGTCCTGTTAGCCGGGTGCTACAGCCCGGATTCACACGTTGTTGACCGACATGCTCGATGTTGATTCATGTATGCATGTCCCCGTAACTTAGTGCCACTTTGGGTTCACGACTAGTCATGTCGGCCCGGGTTCTCTGTCATATGGATGCTAGCGACAACATCATATACATGAGCCAAAAGGCGCAAACGGTCCCGGGCCATGGTAAGGCGACACCCGTGGGAATACCGTGCGTGAGGCCCCAAAGTGATATGAGTTGTTACCGGCTAGATCGATGTGACTTGGAATCGGGGTCCTGACAAAGCAAAACACATATCATGGGACGAATAAAAATATAGCTCCGAGTAAGCTATACCGATAGTTTTGAAGACGAAAGAGGGGATGCCTTCTGGGGCATCCCCAAGCTAAGGCCCTTGAGTCTTCCTTGAATATTACCTTGGGGTTCCTTGGGCATCCCCAACTTGAGGGTCTTTCCACTCATTATTCTCCTCATATCGATATCTCACCCAAAGCTTGAAAACTTCAATCACACAAAACTTAACGGAACTTCGTGAGATAGGTTAGTATGATAAAGAGTAAACCATTCACCTTGGTACTGTCAAAGACAAAGATCATAATGGTTCTCACACAATTCCTACTGTACCATATCTTTTATACAGTTTATATTGAGGAATATAAGTCATAGAAACTAGAAAACAAGCAAACTATGCAATCAAAACAGAATCTGTCAGAAACAGAATAGTCTGTAATGATCTGAACACTAACCATACTTCTGCTACTCAAAAAATTATGAAATAAATTGGTGGACGTGAGGAATTTGTCTATTAATCTTCTTCAAAAAGAATCAGCACCAAATCACTCTTCTGTAAAAAAAATAGCAGCTAATCTCGTGAGAGCAAAGTTTCTGTTTTTTACAGCGAGATCACATTAACTTTCACCCAAGTCTTCGCAAAGGTCTTACTTGGCACTTTATTGAAACAAAAGCTATAAAACATGATTACTATAGTAGCCTAATCATGTAAACACACAAAAACAATAAGGGTAAATATTTGGTTGTCTCCCAACAAGCGCTTTTCTTTAATGCCTTTTAGCTAGGCATGATGATTTCAATGATGCTCACATAAAAGATAAGAACTGAAACATAAAGAGAGCATCATGAAGGACTAGCACATTTAAATCTAACCCACTTCCTGTGCCTAGGGATTTCGTGAGCACATAATTTATAGGAACAAGAATCAACTAGCATAGGAAGGCAAAACAAGTATAACTTCAAAACTTTAAGCACATAGAGAGAGGAAAGTCCACATAAGCAAAATTCTTTTCATTCAGAATAGCGGGATCACTAATTCCTAAAGTTGACACTCTTCCAAACCCACTTTAGATGATAGTATTATCCATACTCCAAAAGATATAAGTGAAGTTCATGGGGCATTTTACAATTAATATAAACTAACCAATGTCCATGCTCAAAATATATAAGTGAAGAACACAAAGCATTCTATAAAACCATACTCAAAAGATTTAAGTGAAGCACAAAGAGCAATTCTAGAAGATCATACTTAAAATATATAAGTGAAGAACACAAAGTATTCTATAAATTGATGAAGGGACATCTCATACTAGCATGGTTCTTAAATAGAAAGAAAAACACAAAGGACACAAATCATGTGAAGAAAACAAAAACCGAGGTATACAGATACTTGTTGAAGAAGAAAGATGGGATGCCAACCGGGGAATCCCCAAGCTTAGATGATTGAGTATACTTAGAATATTTACTTGGGGTGCCTTGGGAATCCCCAAGCTTGAGCTATTGCCTATCTTTATTCTTCTCACATCGGTAACTCCTCGTTCTTTGAACACTTCATCCACAAAAACGTTAACAAAAACTTTGTGAGATCCGTTAGTATAATAAAGCAAACTACTACCTTTAGTTACTATTGCAAACTCATTCCAATTTCATATTAGAACTATATCTACTGTATTCCAACTTCACCATGGTTCATACCCCCCGATACTACCCATAGATTCATCAAAATAAGCAAACAACACACGAAAAACATAATCTGTCTAAAACAGGACAGTCTCTAGTAATCTGAAGGTTTAGTAAACTTCTGTAACTCCAAAAATTATTCAATAAATTTGAAAATTTGAAAAATTTAGACAGAAGTAATGTGGAAAAAGTTTCAGACCCATTTGACTTCCCAGTAAAAAATTTAAAATCACGCGCTACATCCGAAGTTTCTGTTTTTGTTCTGCACATAGTAAACAAGCAATCTAATCATCCTAAAGCCAAAGCTTGGCACATTATTTTTATAATACAAAGGATATATATAAGGGGATAATTATTTACAAATAAACATCCATGAAAAATTCTACATTGTTTCCGTGAGCATGAACACGAGTGCTCAAGGTCGACCCTCACTTCTTCAATGCATAACTTTCCAATCACTTCTCTTTTTGAAAAACTTTTTAGGCATGAGAGGCAAGTAATTTTTTTTTGTATTTCCATTCTTTTAATATATTTTTATGTTTCACCGACAACTAAACAGAAACAAAAAATAAAAAACAAAATCTACTTAGTGAATAAAGCAAACAAGCATACACGAGAATATCAACCCCACACTATTGCTCCCCGGCAACGGCACCAGAAAAGAGCTTGATAATCCCCAAGTGCAGGGAATCATCGTAGCAATTTCCAAAGGTGGAAGTGATAAGTATGGAGTGTCAAACCCACAAGGAGCTAAAGGTAAGATCAATATTCTCTCAAGCCCTATCTGCCACTGATACGACTCTACGTACACCGAACGTTTGCTTCCAACTAGCAACAAGAAATAAAACTATGTTGTGGGTATGAAGTGGATAACTTTGCATGATATTGGAGAGATAAAATATAAAAGTAGGTGCTGTTATCATAAAGTTAGAATATATTAATAAATATTATAAATAGCGAGTGTGGAATAATGGTGGATCGGTGTGCGGAATTGTCCTAGGCAATCATTAACAAGACCGGTAATCACTATTGCAGTTTCATATGAGGGAGAGGCATAAGCTAACATACTTTCTCTGCTTGGATCATATGCACTTATGATTGGAACTCTAGCAAGCATCCGTAACTACTAAAGATCATTAAGGTAAAACCCAACCATAGCATTAAAGCATGAAGTCCTCTTTATCCCATAAGCAACAACCACTTACTCGGGTTTGTGTTTCAGTCACTCACGCAACCCACTATAAGCGAATCATAAACGTATTGCAACACCCTACAGCGGGAATCCCTCACGCTTGCGTGACACGGAGGGCACCATAGGACAGCACCAAAGTAAAACATACAACTCATACCAATCTAGATCATCAATCAACCCAAAGACAAAGGATATCTACTCAAAACATCATAGGATGGCAACACATCATTGGATCATAATATGTGGCATAAAGCACCATGTTCAAGTAGGGATTACAGCGGGGTGCGGGAGAGTGGACCACGTAAAAGAAATGAGGATGGTGATGATGATGAATACGATCACCGCGGCGATGATTCCGCTCTCGATGGCACTCCAGTGCCACCAAGAGAGAGGAGGAGAGGTTCTCCCCATTGTGATTCCTATCCATGGCCTCCATGACAATAATGGCCCCTCCGACATCCTCCTCCATGCCCTCCGGTGATGATGGCCCCCTCCGGCAAGGTGCCGGAGAGGGCCTAGATTGGTTTTCGGTGGCTACGGAGGCTTCTAGTGGCGGAACTCCCGATCTAGGTTAATTTTCCGAGGTTTCTGTATTTATAGGAATTTTTGGTGTCAGTCTCATGTCAAGGAGGTGCCCGAGGCGTCCACGAGGCAGGCCCACGTGCCTGGGGGGGGGGGGCGCCCCCCACCCTCGTGGGCGCCCCGGGACTCTCCTGTCCCAACTTTTTTACTCCGCGGTCTTCTTTTGGTCCATAAAAAATTGTCAAAAATTGGCACGTCAATTGGACTCCGTTTGATATTCCTTTTCTGTAAAACTCAAAAACAAGGAAAAAACAGAAACTGGCACTGGGCACTAGGTTAATAGGTTAGTCCCAAAAATCATATAAAATAGCATATAAATGCATATAAAACATCCAAGGTTGATAAAATAATAGCATGAATACTTTATAAATTATAGATACGCTAGAGACGTATCACTTGGTTAGGATGGTGACACAAAATTTGATGCAATCGTAAGTGTGTTTCAATAATGTTGGAAAAGATTCACAAGATGCAATGTAACAAGTAGACCAAGCATATAAGGTACACGGAAACACACACGCAAAAAGATAAGTGGGGTCGTGCAACCAAGGGTGAGCCAAAATGCGGAATCCACAAAAATGCTCTTGTTGCACAACACTAGAGAGACGCTAGCACGATTGCACAATAGGCGGATACAAAGAACTTGTTGATAGAGGCAAAGGTGTCCCGTATTTCGATGAGATGGTGGCTATCGTTTTCGAGGAAGTCAACTTTCACGATCCGACTACGAATGTGCGAGGACGTCGTGCCTTAGCAATCGCTAAACCAACTCCGAGAGGTTATTGACCATGTCGGAGCACGATCAACCTGACCATGAAGGTCTGTTTCCTGCAGGCAAACGAAGAACAAGCAAGAAACTAAGATTGCAATCTGGGTATTGCGAATATAAGATGAAAGCTTTATTGATCAAGATGGGGTTCTGTGATGCCTTTGTCTGGTCGTTGAACACAAACAAAGTACGCGAAGTTGCAGCTATGGCGAACTTTAATCTAAACAAAACCCAAAATCTAAACGACGCCCTAAGGGCTGTATATATGGAGGAAGAGGGGGGAATTTCGTGGCCTTGGAGGAGGGGTCTGAAACCAACCCTAACTCATGTTTCCCCACACATACGGACTCTAAAAATATCCTACACTTAAGTACTTCGAAAATACATGGGCCTGGCCCAATAATAAGGTGACGCAACACCTAGAATAGCCTCTGGACGAAATTTATGAAGTGGCATCTTGTATATTTCGTCCAAGGCTTCATGCACTCCTTATGGTGGCTTCAAAGTCCTGAAATCATCACTTGTAACTCCGTTCTTGAGCCCCTTGCGCATGCCATCATCTCCATGCTTGAACTTGCTCCAAGGTTCATCTTTCTTGTCCAAACTAGGCCCTTCATTTGTAAGCAAAACAAATGTATCCAATTTAGGCAGCATCATATTCTCATGAACATTAGAATCGTTACCAAGAAATGAAAGTACCTGATAATTCGATTGGCGTGCGCGAGCTCTAGTAATTGGTCCAGTATGTATAGCAGCGGGGGCTGTGGGTGTAACAATGGTATTGATGTCTTCATCATCCTCCCCTTCTTCAAATGAAGTCATCCTCAACGAAAGCTCATCCTCTTCACCTAAATAAGGCTTCAAATCTGCAATGTTAAAAGTGGGACTAACCCCAAAATCTGCAGGCAGCTCAAGTTTATATGCATTATAATTTATTTTCTCTAACACCTTAAAAGGACCAGCAGCACGTGGCATTAGCTTTGATTTGCGCAAATTAGGAAATCTATCCTTACGCAAATGTAACCAAACAAGATCTCCAGGTGAAAACACAACATGTTTTCTACCCTTATCTCCAGCAAGTTTATATTTGGCATTCATACGCTCAGTTTTTTCCTTAGTTAACTCATGCATTTTTAAAATCAATTCAGCACATTCTTTAGCATCAAAATTAACCTTCTCCTAAGATGGAAGAGGCAACAAATCAATAGGTGCACGAGGTAGGAAACCATACACAATTTCAAAAGGGCACATCTTAGTAGTAGAATGCAATGAACGATTATAAGCAAATTCAATATGACGCAAGCATTGATGAGGACATCAATACCATTGTTACACCCACAGCCCCTACTGTTACATATACTCGACCAATTACTAGAGCTCGCGCACGCCAATTAAATTACCAGGTACTTTCGTTTCTTGGTAATGATTCTAATGTTCATGAGATTATGATGCTGCCTAAATTGGATACATTTGTTTTGCTTACAAATGAAGGGCCTAGCTTGGAGAAGGATGAACGTTGGAGCAAGAACACACATGGAGTTGATGGCATGCGCAAGGGGATCAAGAACGGAGTTACAAGTGATGATTTCAGGACTTTAAAGCCGCCATAAGGAGTGCATGAAGCCTTGGACGAAATATACAAGATGCCACTTCATAATATTCGTCCATAGGCTATTCTAGGTGATGCGTCACCTTATTAATGGGCCAGGCCCATGTAATTTCGAAATACTTAAGTATAGGCTATTTTTAGAGTCCGTATGTGTGGGGAAACAAGAGTTAGGGTTGGTTTCGGACCCCACCCTCAAGGGCAACGAAATTCCCCCCTCTTCCTCCATATATACAGCCCTTAGGGCGTCGTTTAGACTTTGGGGGTTTTGTTTAGATTAAAAGTTCGCCATAGCTGCAACTTCGCATACTTCGTTTGTGTCCAACGACCAGACCAAGACGTCACAGAACCCCACCTTGATCAATAAAGCTTTCATCTTATATTCGCAATATCCAGATTGCAATCTCAGTTTCTTGCTTGTTCTTCGTTTGCTCGCAGGAAACAGACCCTCGTGGTCAGGTTGATCGTGCTCCGGCGTGGTCAATAACCCTCGGAAGTTGGTTTAGTGATTGCTAAGGCGCGGCGTCTCGCACGTTCGTAGCCGAATCGTCAAAGTCGACTCCCACAGAAAACGATAGCCACCATCTCATCGAAACATCGGGACCCTCGCCTCTATCAAGTGGTATCAGATTTCCAGGTTGCTCGGTGAGATTTTATAGTTTTTCGTAGATTAAATCGAGTCTGTTCTTCATACCTACAGTCCACAAAAAAGCCACAAAATTTTTTAGGGTTAGTTCATCATATCCGAACCAATCTGAGCCTTTGCATAATCTTTTTAGGGTTTTTGCTTTGTTGAATTTGCGGTTGCATCGTCGTGTCAAGTTGCTGGTCTTAGAGTCTAGTCTTTTAGAGTTTCGAGTTCTGGTCATAAGTTGTCACGCCGCCGCCGCACCATCATCATCGCCCATCTATCACTTTTGTTTATCCGCCACCGCTCTGTATCCATATCCATATACCACCACCAATCCGTATCCATATACCACCACCAATCTGTATCCATATACCACCACCGCTACCATATACCACCACCACTGCCATATACCACAACCATATATCCACCACCAATCCGAGTTCTTCTCATATTAGGTTTGTTCTTGAGATCAATCTAAATTCCGATTCGTGTTTCCTTGCCTGCGTAGGTCTCGAAAAAAAAAGAGTCTGGAGACCCCCGGGAAGTTTTTAGGCCAAAATTTTCACGGGCAAATTTTTTTCCCTATCCTATTTTTAGGCTTTTTTTGAGTCTTTTGAGCCACGTGCCATCATAGTGATTTTTTTGTCGTACTTTTTCGTCGTCGCTACCCTGATTTCCGAAAAAAGTGAAAAAAAAATTTCGTGCCCATCCTATCAGTCTGACGAGGGAAGAGTTTTGAGACACTCGCCATTATAGTGATTTTTCGCAAAAAAAAGAGGAGCGCAAAAAAAGAGCGAAAAAATAGTTCCAGAGTGTGCTTTTCCCTTATTTACGTGCAGCGCCGTGATTTTGTTAGTGTTCTAGGCTCGCGTCTCTAGCACGGTCTAGCCTAGGACCAGCACAGTACCGTCGTTGAGCGTTTATTCAACTTTGCATCTCTGAATTGATTATTGCTGACCCTTTTTGCTACCATACTATAAGCCTTCCCAGCTCCACATACATCTACGTCGTGCGTTTGACTCTCCCTGGCAATAGCTCTATCCAAGCTTTTGAGAGTTTTGACTATAACGGTTGCCGATCACCGCCTGCTGCTGGGTAAGAACTGGTAAGAATTTGAGATTTGCTTGACGGATTTGTGACACCCGCCACCACCACCACTTGTTAGTAGTCTGTAGGATCATATTCTTGTGTGTTTCTATTGCTGCTAACCATGCCAGGATCACAATCCGACGAGACTGACTGGGAGAACTTGACGAACAAGGAGCTTCATGATATGTTTCAGCAAATGATGAGTGTACAGGTGCAAGATGTGATAAACAGATTTGAAGAGGCCATGGAGAAGATAGATGGCATGGAGAAGACGTTTGAAACAAAGCTCGATAACAAGTTTGCTGAATTGCTTTCGCGTTTTCCACCACCACCACCGGCTGCTCCTGCCGCACCTCTGCAACAACAGCAACAACACCGACTACCTCCACGTCGGGAAACAGCCCTCCGCCGAGCGAGCCGTGTCCCTCTTCAGTCGGGCCAAACTGCTGGTGCTGCTGTTGATACTTCTGTGGCTCCTACTGCTGATGTGGAGGAGGATGATTATGTGGGAGATTATGAGGATGAGGTTGATCAAAATCAGAACTACGTGCCACCACAAGCACAGCAACCACCAGGTCGTCCACATGCAAATAATGGCAATGGTAGGGCTCACCCTCAGGTACGAGATCATGACCATCTCCCTAAACTAAAATTGAATATTCCACCATTTGAGGGTAGACATGTTCCTGATATATATCTTACTTGGGAGTTAGAAACTGAACAACGATTTACATGTTTACAATATCCCGAGGAGAGACGTGTTCCTGCTGCTGTTTGTGCATTCACTAGTTTTGCATGTGTTTGGTGGTCTGAGAATTGTAGATTATATCCTATTTCGGCTACTTGGGCTGCTTTGAAAACTGCTATGCGTACTCGTTGGGTTCCACCATATTATCAACATGAATTACTTCAAAAATTGCAGCGCTTAAGACAGGGAAAAAATTCTGTAGAAGAATATTATCAGGAATTACAAACTGTCATGATTAGATGTGGTATTGTTGAGGAGAATGAAGCTATGCTTGCATGTTTTATGGGTGGATTAAATAGAGATATTCAGACGATTCTAGAGTATAAGGAGTATACTAATATCACTCGTTTATTCCATCTTGCTTGTAAAGCTGAACGTGAAGTGCAGGATCGACAGGCATTGGCGTGGACTAGCTTTTCTGCAGGTCGACCTTCATCATGGACACCACGTGCATCATCTCCTTCCACACGTTCTGCTACACCGGTGCCTCCGTCGGCTGCCACCTCCAACCTGATACAATAAAGCAGGCACAATCACCACTATCTGCCAAGAGCACACCTTCCGGGCCTGCAAAGAGCTCTTCTTCATCCATGGCATCAACAGGGCAAACACATGATATTATTTGTCGACGTTGCAAGGGTGGAGGTCATTATGCGAGAGAATGCCCATCTAAGCGTGTGATGATTGTTACTGAGGATGGTGGGTATGAGTCCGCTAGTGACTATGATGAGGAGACTTTGGCTCTTATTACACATGACGAACATGGTGGAGACGATTCTGATCATGAGACGCAATACATGGCTCCTGAAGATGCTGACAGGTATGAATGTTTAGTTGCTCAACGTGTTTTGAGTGTGCAGATTACACAAGCTGAGCAAAATCAGAGGCATAATTTGTTCCATACAAAGGGAGTTGTGAAGGAACGTTCTGTTCGCGTGATCATAGATGGAGGGAGCTGCAATAACTTGGCTAGCATGGAGATGGTGGAGAAGCTATCTCTCACCACAAGACCACATCCACATCCTTACTACATCCAATGGTTCAACAACAGCGGCAAGGTTAAGGTAACACGTACTGTTCGTGTGCATTTTAGTATCTCTACATATGCTGATTATGTTGATTGTGATGTGGTACCTATGCAAGCATGTTCCTTATTACTTGGTAGACCATGGCAATTTGATAAAAATTCTATACACCATGGTAGAAACAATCAGTATACTCTTGTTCATAACGATAAAAATATTACTTTGCTTCCTATGACTCCTGATTCCATTTTGAAAGATGATATTAATAGAGCTAATAAAGCAAAACAGGAGACAAATAAGAGTGAAAATCAGATTGTGGCAAAAGAATTTGAGCACCAAATGAAGTCTAATAATAAACCATCTACTGTTGTTTCTGAAATTAAATTGAAAAGTGCATGTTTACTTGCCACCAAATCTGATATTGATGAGCTAGATTTCAGCAAATCTGTTTGCTATGCTTTTGTGTGCAAAGAGGCATTATTTTCATTCGAGGACGTGCCTTCCTCTTTGCACCCTGCTGTCACTAACATTTTGCAGGAGTTCGCCGACGTCTTTCCACAAGACGTACCACCGGGATTACCACCTATTTGAGGGATTGAGCATCAAATTGACTTAATTCCCGGTGCTTCGCTACCCAACCATGCACCATACCGTACCAATCCAGAGGAGACGAAGGAGATTATGCGTCAAGTACAAGAACTGCTCGACAAAGGTTATATACGTGAATCCCTTAGTCCTTGTGCTATTCCTGTCATTTTAGTGCCGAAAAAGGATGGTACGTCACGTATGTGCGTTGATTGTAGAGGCATAAATAATATTACTATTCGTTATCGTCATCCTATTCCTAGGCTAGATGATATGCTTGATGAATTGAGTGGCTCTACAATATTCTCCAAAGTTGATTTGCGTAGTGGATACCATCAAATTCGTATGAAATTGGGAGATGAATGGAAAACAGCATTTAAAACTAAGTTTGGATTATATGAGTGGTTAGTCATGCCTTTTGGGTTAACTAATGCACCTAGTACTTTCATGAGGTTAATGAACGAAGTTTATGTGCTTTCATTGGACGATTTGTGGTAGTTTACTTTCATGACATATTGATTTATAGCAAATCTTTGGAGGAACATTTGGAACATTTACGTGCTGTTTTTATTGCTCTACGTGATGCACGTTTGTTTGGAAACCTTGGAAAGTGCACCTTTTGCACCGACCAAGTATCTTTTCTTGGCTATGTTGTTACTCCACAGGGAATTGAAGTTGATAAAGCCAAGATTGAAGCTCTTGAGAGTTGGCCGCAACCCAAAACGGTCACACAAGTGAGGAGTTTCCTTGGCCTCGCTGGTTTCTATAGGCGTTTTGTGAGAGATTTCAGCACCATTGCTGCACCTCTCAACGAGCTTAGAAAGAAGGATGTGCCTTTTGTTTGGGGTATCGCACAGGAAGAAGCCTTCACGGTATTGAAAGATAAGTTGACACATGCTCCTTTACTCCAACTTCCTAATTTCAATAAAACTTTTGAGCTTGAATGTGATGCTAGTGGAATTGGATTAGGAGGTGTGTTATTACAAGATGGAAAACCTATTGCATACTTTTCTGAAAAATTGAGTGGGCCTAGTCTGGACTATTCTACTTATGATAAAGAATTATATGCTCTTGTTCGGACCTTAGAACATGGCAACATTATTTATGGCCCAAGGAATTTGTTATACATTCTGATCATGAATCTTTGAAACACATTAAAAGTCAAGCAAAACTGAACCGTAGACATCCTAAATGGGTTGAATTCATTGAGACTTTCCCTTATGTCATTAAAAACAAGAAGGGTAAAGAAAATGCTATTGCTGATGCCTAGTCTCCTCGTTATACTATGCTTTCACAACTTGACTTTAAAATATTTGGTTTGGAGACCATCAAAGATTAATATGTTCATGATGCTGAATTTAAAGATGTATTGCAGAATTGTAAGGAAGGGAGAACTTGGAACAAGTTCGTTCTTAACGATGGATTTGTGTTTCGTGCTAACAAGCTATGCATTCCAGCTAGCTCTGTTCGTCTTTTGTTGTTGCAGGAGGCGCATGGAGGAGGATTAATGGGACACTTTGGCGTCAAGAAGACGGAGGATATATTGCTACACATTTCTTTTGGCCAAAGATGAGACGGGATGTTGAGCGTTTTGTTGCTCGCTACACTACATGTCAAAGAGCTAAGTCACGACTCAATCCTCATGGTTTATATATGCCTTTGCCTGTACCTAGTGTTCCTTGGGAGGATATATCTATGGACTTTGTTTTAGGTTTACCTCGAACAAAGAAGGGGAGGGATAGCATATTTGTTGTCGTGGATAGGTTCTCGAAAATGGCACACTTTATACCATGTCATAAAAGCGATGATGCTGTTAATGTTGCTGATTTGTTCTTTCGTGAAATTATTCGCTTACATGGTGTGCGAAATACTATTGTTTCAGATCGTGATACTAAATTTCTTAGCCACTTTTGGAGATGTTTATGGGCTAAGTTGGGGACTAAGCTGCTTTTTAGTACTACTTGTCACCCCCAAACTGATGGACAAACTGAAGTAGTCAATAGAACATTGTCTACTATGCTTAGGGCTGTTTTGAAGAATAACAAGAAAATGTGGGAAGAATGCTTGCCTCATATTGAATTTGCTTATAATCGTTCATTGCATTCTACTACTAAGATGTGCCCTTTTGAAATTGTGTATGGTTTCCTACCTCGTGCACCTATTGATTTGTTGCCTCTTCCATCTTCAGAGAAGGTTAATTTTGATGCTAAAGAACGTTCTGAATTGATTTTAAAAATGCATGAGTTAACTAAGGAAAACATTGAGCGTATGAATGCTAAATATAAACTTGCTGGAGATAAGGGTAGAAAACATGTTGTGTTTGCGCCTGGAGATCTTGTTTGGTTACATTTGCGCAAAGATAGATTTCCTAATCTGCGCAAATCAAAGTTAATGCCATGTGCTGATGGTCCTTTTAAGGTGTTAGAGAAAATAAATGATAATGCATATAAACTTGAGCTACCTATAGATTTTGGGGTTAGTCCCACTTTTAACATTGCAGATTTGAAGCCTTATTTGGGTGAGGAAGATGCGCTTCCGTCGAGGACGACTTCATTTCAAGAAGGGGAGCATGATGAGGACATCAATACCATTGTTACACCCACAGCCCCTACTGTTACATATACTGGACCAATTACTAGAGCTCGCGCACGCCAATTAAATTACCAAGTACTTTTGTTTCTTCGTAATGATTCTAATGTTCATGAGATTATGATGCTGCCTAAATTGGATACATTTGTTTTGCTTACAAATGAAGGGCCTAGCTTGGAGAAGGATGAACATTGGAGCAAGAACACACATGGAGTTGATGGCATGCGCAAGGGGATCAAGAACGGAGTTACAAGTGATGATTTCAGGACTTTAAAGCAGCCATAAGGAGTGCATGAAGCCTTGGACGAAATATACAAGATGCCACTTCATAATATTCGTCCATAGGCTATTCTAGGTGTTGCGTCACCTTATTAATGGGCCAGGCCCATGTAATTTCGAAATACTTAAGTATAGGCTATTTTTAGAGTCCGTATGTGTGGGGAAACAAGAGTTAGGGTTGGTTTCGGACCCCACCCTCAAGGGCCACGAAATTCCCCCCTCTTCCTCCATATATACAGCCCTTAGGGCGTCGTTTAGACTTTGGGGGTTTTGTTTAGATTAAAAGTTCGCCATAGCTGCAACTTCGCGTACTTCGTTTGTGTCCAACGACCAGACCAAGACGTCACAGAACCCCACCTTGATCAACAAAGCTTTCATCTTATATTCGCAATATCCAGATCGCAATCTCAGTTTCTTGCTTGTTCTTCGTTTGCTCGCAGGAAACAGACCCTCGTGGTTAGGTTGATCGTGCTCCGGCGTGGTCAATAACCCTCGGAAGTTGGTTTAGCGATTGCTAAGGCGCGACATCTCGCACGTTCGTAGTCGGATCGTCAAAGTCGACTCCCACAGAAAACGATAGCCACCATCTCATCGAAACATCGGGACCCTCGCCTCTATCAAGCATTCTTCCCACATTTTCTTATTCTTCTTCTAAATAGCCCTAAGTATAATAGACAATGTTCTATTGACTACTTTAGTTTGTCCATCGGTTTGGGGTGACAAGTAGTACTAAAAAGCAGTTTAGTCCCCAACTTAGCCCATAAACATCTCCAAAAGTGGCTAAGAAATATAGCATCACGATCTGAAACAATAGTATTTGGAACACCATGCAAGTGAATAATTTCACGAAAGAACAAATCAGCAAAATTAACAGCATCATCGCTTTTATGACATGGTATAAAGTGTGCCATTTTCTAGAACCTATCCACGACAACAAATATGCTATCCCTCCCCTTCTTTGTTCGAGGTAAACCTAAAACAAAGTCCATAGATATATCCTCCCAAGGAACACTAGGTACTGGCAAAGGCATATATAAACCATGAGGATTGAGTCGTGACTTAGCTTTTTGACATGTAGTGCAGCGAGCAACAAAACGCTCAACATCCCGTGTCATCTTTGGCCAAAAGAAATGTGTAGCAAGTATATCCTTCGTCTTCTTGACACCAAAGTGTCCCATTAATCCTCCTCCATGCGCCTCCTGCAACAACAAAAGACGAATGGAGCTAGCTGGAATGCATAGCATATTAGCACGAAACACAAATCCATCGTTAAGAACGAACTTGCTCCAAGTTCTCCCTTCCTTAGAATTCTGCAATACATCTTTAAATTCAGCATCATGCACATATTGATCTTTGATGGTCTCCAAACCAAATATTTTAAAGTCAAGTTGTGAAAGCATAGTATAACGACGAGACAATGCATCAGCAATAACATTTTCTTTACCCTTCTTGTGTTTAATTACATAAGGGAAAGTCTCAATGAATTCAACCCATTTAGCATGTCTATGGTTCAGTTTTCCTTGACTTTTAATGTGTTTCAAAGATTCATGATCAGAATGTATAACAAATTCCTTAGCCATAAATAATGTTGCCATGTTTCTAAGGTCCGAACAAGAGCATATAATTCTTTATCATAAGTAGAATAGTTCAGACTAGGCACACTGAATTTTTCAGAAAAGTATGCAACAGGTTTGCCATCTTGTAATAGCACACCTCCTAATCCAATTCCACTATTATCACATTCAAGCTCAAAAGTCTTATTAAAATCAGGAAGTTGGAGTAAAGGAGCATGTGTCAACTTATCTTTCAATACCGTGAAGGCTTGCGTGACACGGAGGGCACCATAGGACAGCACCAAAGTAAAACATACAACTCATACCAATCTAGATCATCAATCAACCCAAAGACAAAGGATATCTACTCAAAACATCATAGGATGGCAACACATCATTGGATCATAATATGTGGCATAAAGCACCATGTTCAAGTAGGGATTACAGTGGGGTGCGGGAGAGTGGACCACGTAAAAGAAATGAGGATGGTGATGATGATGAATACGATCACTGCGGCGATGATTCCGCTCTCGATGGCACTCCAGTGCCACCAAGAGAGAGGAGGAGAGGTTCTCCCCCTTGTGCTTCCTATCCGTGGCCTCCATGACAATAATGGCCCCTCCGACATCCTCCTCCATGCCCTCCGGTGATGATGGCCCCCTCCGGCAAGGTGCCGGAGAGGGCCTAGATTGGTTTTCGGTGGCTACGGAGGCTTCTAGTGGCGGAACTCCCGATCTAGGTTAATTTTCCGAGGTTTCTATATTCATAGGAATTTTTGGTGTCAGTCTCACGTCAAGGAGGTGCCCGAGGCGTCCATGAGGCAGGCCCACGTGCCTGGGGGGGGCGCCGCCCACCCTCGTGGGCGCCCCGGGACTCTCCTGTCCCAACTTTTTTACTCCGCGGTCTTCTTTTGGTCCATAAAAAATCATCAAAAATTGGCACGTCAATTGGACTCCGTTTGATATTCCTTTTCTGTAAAACTCAAAAACAAGGAAAAAACAGAAACTGGCACTGGGCACTAGATTAATAGGTTAGTCCCAAAAATCATATAAAATAGCATACAAATGCATATAAAACATCCAAGGTTGATAAAATAATAGCATGAATACTTTATAAATTATAGATACGCTAGAGACGTATCACTTGGTTAGGATGGTGACACAAAATTTGATGCAATCGTAAGTGTGTTTCAATAATGTTGGAAAAGATTCGCAAGATGCAATGTAACAAGTAGACCAAGCATATAAGGTACACGGAAAAACACACACAAAAAGATAAGTGGGGTCGTGCAACCAAGGGTGAGCCAAAATGCGGAATCCACAAAAATGCTCTTGTTGCACAACACTAGAGAGACGCTAGCACGATTGCACAATAGGCGGATACAAAGAACTTGTTGATAGAGGCAAAGGTGTCCCGTATTTCGATGAGATGGTGGCTATCGTTTTCGAGGAAGTCGACTTTCACGATCCGACTACGAATGTGCGAGGACGTCGTGCCTTAGCAATCGCTAAACCAACTCCGATAGGTTATTGACCATGTCGGAGCACGATCAACCTGACCACGAAGGTCTGTTTCCTGCAGGCAAATGAAGAACAAGCAAGAAACTAAGATTGCAATCTGGGTATTGCGAATATAAGATGAAAGCTTTATTGATCAAGGTGGGGTTCTGTGATGCCTTTGTCTGGTCGTTGAACACAAACAAAGTACGCGAAGTTGCAGCTATGGCGAACTTTAATCTATACAAAACCCAAAATCTAAACGACGCCCTAAGGGCTGTATATATGGAGGAAGAGGGGGGAATTTCGTGGCCTTGGAGGAGGGGTCTGAAACCAACCCTAACTCATGTTTCCCCACACATACGGACTCTAAAAATAGCCTACACTTAAGTACTTCGAAAATACATGGGCCTGGCCCAATAATAAGGTGATGCAACACCTAGAATAGCCTCTGGACGAAATTTATGAAGTGGCATCTTGTATATTTCGTCCAAGGCTTCATGCACTCCTTATGGTGGCTTCAAAGTCCTGAAATCATCACTTGTAACTCCGTTCTTGAGCCCCTTGCGCATGCCATCATCTCCATGCTTGAACTTGCTCCAAGGTTCATCTTTCTTGTCCAAACTAGGCCCTTCATTTGTAAGCAAAACAAATGTATCCAATTTAGGCAGCATCATATTCTCATGAACATTAGAATCGTTACCAAGAAATGAAAGTACCTGATAATTCGATTGGCGTGCGCGAGCTCTAGTAATTGGTCCAGGATGTATAGCAGCGGGGGCTGTGGGTGTAACAATGGTATTGATGTCTCCTCCCCTTCTTCAAATGAAGTCATCCTCAACGAAAGCTCATCCTCTTCACCTAAATAAGGCTTCAAATCTTCAATGTTAAAAGTGGGACTAACCCCAAAATCTGCAGGCAGCTCAAGTTTATATGCATTATAATTTATTTTCTCTAACACCTTAAAAGGACCAGCAGCACGTGGCATTAGCTTTGATTTGCGCAAATTAGGAAATCTATCCTTACGCAAATGTAACCAAACAAGATCTCCAGGTGAAAACACAACATGTTTTCTACCCTTATCTCCAGCAAGTTTATATTTGGCATTCATACGCTCAGTTTTTCCTTAGTTAACTCATGCATTTTTAAAATCAATTCAGCACATTCTTTAGCATCAAAATTAACCTTCTCCTAAGATGGAAGAGGCAACAAATCAATAGGTGCACGAGGTAGGAAACCATACACAATTTCAAAAGGGCACATCTTAGTAGTAGAATGCAATGAACGATTATAAGCAAATTCAATATGACGCAAGCATTGATGAGGACATCAATACCATTGTTACACCCACAGCCCCTACTGTTACATATACTGGACCAATTACTAGAGCTCGCGCACGCCAATTAAATTACCAGGTACTTTCGTTTCTTGGTAATGATTCTAATGTTCATGAGATTATGATGCTGCCTAAATTGGATACATTTGTTTTGCTTACAAATGAAGGGCCTAGCTTGGAGAAGGATGAACGTTGGAGCAAGAACACACATGGAGTTGATGGCATGCGCAAGGGGATCAAGAATGGAGTTACAAGTGATGATTTCAGGACTTTAAAGCCCCCATAAGGAGTGCATGAAGCCTTGGACGAAATATACAAGATGCCACTTCATAATATTCGTCCATAGGCTATTCTAGGTGATGCGTCACCTTATTAATGGGCCAGGCCCATGTAATTTCGAAATACTTAAGTATAGGCTATTTTTAGAGTCCGTATGTGTGGGGAAACAAGAGTTAGGGTTGGTTTCGGACCCCACCCTCAAGGGCCACGAAATCCCCCCCTCTTCCTCCATATATACAGCCCTTAGGGCGTCGTTTAGACTTTGGGGTTTTTGTTTAGATTAAAAGTTCGCCATAGCTGCAACTTCGCGTACTTCGTTTGTGTCCAACGACCAGACCAAGACGTCACAGAACCCCACCTTGATCAATAAAGCTTTCATCTTATATTCGCAATATCCAGATTGCAATCTCAGTTTCTTGCTTGTTCTTCGTTTGCTCGCAGGAAACAGACCCTCGTGGTCAGGTTGATCGTGCTCCGGCGTGGTCAATAACCCTCGGAAGTTGGTTTAGTGATTGCTAAGGCACGACGTCTCGCACGTTCGTAGTCGAATCGTCAAAGTCGACTCCCACAGAAAACGATAGCCACCATCTCATCGAAACATCGGGACCCTCGCCTCTATCAAGTGGTATCAGATTTCCAGGTTGCTCGGTGAGATTTTACAGTTTTTCATAGATTAGATTGAGTCTGTTCTTCATACCTACAGTCCACAAAAAAGCCACAAAAATTTTTTAGGCTTAGTTCATCATATCCGAACCAATCTAAGCCTTTGCATAATCTTTTTAGGGTTTTTTGGTTTGTTGAATTTGCGGTTGCATCGTCGTGTCAAGTTGCTGGTCTTAGAGTCTAGTCTTTTAGAGTTTCGAGTTTTGGTCATAAGTTGTCACGCCGCCGCCGCACCATCATCATCGCCCATCTACCACTTTTGTTTATCCGCCACCGCTCTGAATCCATATCCATATACCACCACCAATCCGTATCCATATACCACCACCAATCTATATCCATATACCACCACCGCTACCATATACCACCACCGCTGCCATATACCACAACCATATATTCACCACCAATCCGAGTTCTTCTCATATTAGGTTTGTTCTTGAGATCAATCTAAATTCCGATTCGTGTTTCCTTGCCTGCGTAGGTCTCGACAAAAAAAAGAGTCTGGAGACCCCCGGGAAGTTTTTAGGCCAAAATTTTCACGGGCAAATTTTTTTTCCCTATCCTATTTTTAGGCTTTTCTGAGTCTTTTGAGCCACGTGCCATCATAGTGATTTTTTTGTCGCACTTTTTCGTCGTCGCTGCCCTGATTTCCGAAAAAAAGTGAAAAAAAAATTTCGTGCCCATCCTATCAGTTTGACGAGGGAAGAGTTTTGAGACACTCGCCATTATAGTGATTTTTCGCAAAAAAAAGAGGAGCGCAAAAAAAAGAGCGAAAAAAAAATAGTTCCAGAGTGTGCTTTTCCCTTATTTAGGTGCAGCGCCGTGATTTTGTTAGTGTTCTAGGCTCGCGTCTCTAGCACGGTCTAGCCTAGGACCAGCACAGTACCGTCGTTGAGCGTTTATTCAACTTTGCATCTCTGAATTGATTATTGCTGACCCTTTTTGCTACCATACTATAAGCCTTCCCAGCTCCACATACATCTACGTCGTGCGTTTGACTCTCCCTGGTAATCGCTCTATCCAAGCTTTTGAGAGTTTTGACTATAACGGTTGCCGATCACCGCCTGCTGCTGGGTAAGAACTGGTAAGAATTTGAGATTTGCTTGACGGATTTGTGACACCCGCCACCACCACCACTTGTTAGTAGTCTGTAGGATCATATTCTTGTGTGTTTCTATTGCTGCTAACCATGCCAGGATCACAATCCGACGAGACTGACTGGGAGAACTTGACGAACAAGGAGCTTCATGATACGTTTCAGCAAATGATGAGTGTACAGGTGCAAGATGTGATAAACAGATTTGAAGAGGCCATGGAGAAGATAGATGGCATGGAGAAGACGTTTGAAACAAAGCTCGATAACAAGTTTGCTGAATTGCTTTCGCGTTTTCCACCACCACCACCGGCTGCTCCTGCCGCACCTCTGCAACAACAGCAACAACACCGACTACCTCCACGTCGGGAAACAGCCCTCCGCCGAGCGAGCCGTGTCCCTCTTCAGTAGGGCCAAACTGCTGGTGCTGCTGTTGATACTTCTGTGGCTCCTACTGCTGATGTGGAGGAGGATGATTATGTGGGAGATTATGAGGATGAGGTTGATCAAAATCAGAACTACGTGCCACCACCAGCACAGCAACCACCAGGTCGTCCACATGCAAATAATGGCAATGGTAGGGCTCACCCTCAGGTACGAGATCATGACCATCTCCCTAAACTAAAATTGAATATTCCACCATTTGAGGGTAGATATGTTCCTGATATATATCTTACTTGGGAGTTAGAAACTGAACAACGATTTACATGTTTACAATATCCCGAGGAGAGACATGTTCCTGTTGCTGTTTGTGCATTCACTAGTTTTGCATGTGTTTGGTGGTCTGAGAATTGTAGATTATATCCTATTCCGGCTACTTGGGTTGCTTTGAAAACTGCTATGCGTACTCGTTGGGTTCCACCATATTATCAACATGAATTACTTCAAAAATTGCAGCGCTTAAGACAGGGAATTTTTTTTGTAGAAGAATATTATCAGGAATTACAAACTGGCATGATTAGATGTGGTATTGTTGAGGAGAATGAAGCTATGCTTGCATGTTTTATGGGTGGATTAAATAGAGATATTCAGACGATTCTAGAGTATGAGGAGTATACTAATATCACTCGTTTATTCCATCTTGCTTGTAAAGCTGAACGTGAAGTGCAGGATCGACAGGCATTGGCGTGGACTAGCTTTTCTGCAGGTCGACCTTCATCATGGACACCACGTGCATCATCTCCTTCCACACGTTCTGCTACACCGGTGCCTCCGTCGGCTGCCACCTCCAACCTGATACAATAAAGCAGGCACAATCACCACTATCTGCCAAGAGCACACCTTCTGGGCCTGCAAAGAGCTCTTCTTCATCCATGGCATCAACAGGGCAAACACATGATATTATTTGTCGACGTTGCAAGGGTGGAGGTCATTATGCGAGAGAATGCCCATCTAAGCGTGTGATGATTGTTACTGAGGATGGTGGGTATGAGTCCGCTAGTGACTATGATAAGGAGACTTTGGCTCTTATTACACATGACGAACACGGTGGAGACGATTCTGATCATGAGACGCAATACATGGCTCCTGAAGATGCTGACAGGTATGAATGTTTAGTTGCTCAACGTGTTTTGAGTGTGCAGATTACACAAGCTGAGCAAAATCAGAGGCATAATTTGTTCCATACAAAGGGAGTTGTCAAGGAACGTTCTGTTCGCGTGATCATAGATGGAGGGAGCTGCAATAACTTGGCTAGCATGGAGATGGTGGAGAAGCTATCTCTCACCACAAGACCACATCCACATCCTTACTACATCCAATGGTTCAACAACAGCGGCAAGGTTAAGGTAACACGTACTGTTCGTGTGCATTTTAGTATCTCTACATATGCTGATTATGTTGATTGTGATGTGGTACCTATGCAAGCATGTTCCTTATTACTTGGTAGACCATGGCAATTTGATAAAAATTCTATACACCATGGTAGAAACAATCAGTATACTCTTGTTCATAACGATAAAAATATTACTTTGCTTCCTATGACTCATGATTCCATTTTGAAAGATGATATTAATAGAGCTAATAAAGCAAAACAGGAGACAAATAAGAGTGAAAATCAGATTGTGGCAAAAGAATTTGAGCACCAAATGAAGTCTAATAATAAACCATCTACTGTTGTTTCTGAAATTAAATTGAAAAGTGCATGTTTACTTGCCACCAAATCTGATATTGATGAGCTAGATTTTAGCAAATCTGTTTGCTATGCTTTTGTGTGCAAAGAGGCATTATTTTCATTCGAGGACGTGCCTTCCTCTTTGCCCCCTGCTGTCACTAACATTTTGCAGGAGTTCGCTGACGTCTTTCCACAAGACGTACCACCGGGATTACCACCTATTCGAGGGATTGAGCATCAAATTGACTTAATTCCCGGTGCTTCGCTACCCAACCATGCACCATACCGTACCAATCCAGAGGAGACGAAGGAGATTATGCGTCAAGTACAAGAACTGCTCGACAAAGGTTATATACGCGAATCCCTTAGTCCTTGTGCTATTCCTATCATTTTAGTGCCGAAAAAGGATGGTACGTCACGTATGTGCGTTGATTGTAGAGGCATAAATAATATTACTATTCGTTATCATCATCCTATTCCTAGGCTAGATGATATGCTTGATGAATTGAGTGGCTCTACAATATTCTCCAAAGTTGATTTGCGTAGTGGATACCATCAAATTCGTATGAAATTGGGAGATGAATGGAAAACAACATTTAAAACTAAGTTTGGATTATATGAGTGGTTAGTCATGCCTTTTGGGTTAACTAATGCACCTAGTACTTTCATGAGGTTAATGAACGAAGTTTATGTGCTTTCATTGGACGATTTGTGGTAGTTTACTTTGATGACATATTGATTTATAGCAAATCTTTGGAGGAACATTTGGAACATTTACGTGCTGTTTTTATTGCTCTACGTGATGCACGTTTGTTTGGAAACCTTGGAAAGTGCACCTTTTGCACCGACCGAGTATCTTTTCTTGGCTATGTTGTTACTCCACAGGGAATTGAAGTTGATAAAGCCAAGATTGAAGCTATTGAGAGTTGGCCGCAACCCAAAACGGTCACACAAGTGAGGAGTTTCCTTGGCCTCGCTGGTTTCTATAGGCGTTTTGTGAGAGATTTCAGCACCATTGTTGCACCTCTCAACGAGCTTACAAAGAAGGATGTGCCTTTTGTTTGGGGTATCGCACAGGAAGAAGCCTTCACGGTATTGAAAGATAAGTTGACACATGCTCCTTTACTCCAACTTTCTAATTTCAATAAGACTTTTGAGCTTGAATGTGATGCTAGTGGAATTGGATTAGGAGGTGTGTTATTACAAGATGGAAAACCTATTGCATACTTTTCTGAAAAATTGAGTGGGCCTAGTCTGAACTATTCTACTTATGATAAAGAATTATATGCTCTTGTTCGGACCTTAGAACATGGCAACATTATTTATGGCCCAAGGAATTTGTTATACATTCTGATCATGAATCTTTGAAACACATTAAAAGTCAAGCAAAACTGAACCGTAGACATGCTAAATGGGTTGAATTCATTGAGACTTTCCCTTATGTCATTAAACACAAGAAGGGTAAAGAAAATGTTATTGCTGATGCCTTGTCTCCTCGTTATACTATGCTTTCACAACTTGACTTTAAAATATTTGGTTTGGAGACCATCAAAGATCAATATGTTCATGATGCTGAATTTAAAGATGTATTGCAGAATTCTAAGGAAGGGAGAACTTGGAACAAGTTCGTTCTTAACGATGGATTTGTGTTTCGTGCTAACAAGCTATGCATTCCAGCTAGCTCCGTTCGTCTTTTGTTGTTGCAGGAGGCGCATGGAGGAGAATTAATGGGACACTTTGGCGTCAAGAAGACGGAGGATATACTTGCTACACATTTCTTTTGGCCAAAGATGAGACGGGATGTTGAGCGTTTTGTTGCTCGCTGCACTACATGTCAAAGAGCTAAGTCACGACTCAATCCTCATGGTTTATATATGCCTTTGCTTGTACCTAGTGTTCCTTGGGAGGATATATCTATGGACTTTGTTTTAGGTTTACCTCGAACAAAGAAGGGGAGGGATAGCATATTTGTTGTCGTGGATAGGTTCTCGAAAATGGCACATTTTATACCATGTCATAAAAGCGATGATGCTGTTAATGTTGCTGATTTGTTCTTTCGTGAAATTATTCGCTTACATGGTGTGCCAAATACTATTGTTTCAGATCGTGATACTAAATTTCTTAGCCACTTTTGGAGATGTTTATGGGCTAAGTTGGGGACTAAGCTGCTTTTTAGTACTACTTGTCACCACCAAACTGATGGACAAACTGAAGTAGTCAATAGAACATTGTCTACTATGCTTAGGGTTGTTTTGAAGAATAACAAGAAAATGTGGGAAGAATGCTTGCCTCATATTGAATTTGCTTATAATCGTTCATTGCATTCTACTACTAAGATGTGCCCTCTTAAAATTGTGTATGGTTTCCTACCTCGTGCACCTATTGATTTGTTGCCTCTTCCATCTTCAGAGAAGGTTAATTTTGATGCTAAAGAACGTTCTGAATTGATTTTAAAAATGCATGAGTTAACTAAGGAAAACATTGAGCGTACGAATGCTAAATATAAACTTGCTGGAGATAAGGGTAGAAAACATGTTGTGTTTGCGCCTGGAGATCTTGTTTGGTTACATTTGTGTAAAGATAGATTTCCTAATCTGCGCAAATCAAAGCTAATGCCATGTGCTGATGGTCCTTTTAAGGTGTTAGAGAAAATAAATGATAATGCATATAAACTTGAGCTACCTGTAGATTTTGGGGTTAGTCCCACTTTTAACATTGCAGATTTGAAGCCTTATTTGGGTGAGGAAGATGCGCTTCCGTCGAGGACGACTTCATTTCAAGAAGGGGAGCATGATGAGGACATCAATACCATTGTTACACCCACAGCCCCTACTGTTACATATACTGGACCAATTACTAGAGCTCGCGCACGCCAATTAAATTACCAGGTACTTTCGTTTCTTGGTAATGATTCTAATGTTCATGAGATTATGATGCTGCCTAAATTGGATACATTTGTTTTGCTTACAAATGAAGGGCCTAGCTTGGAGAAGGATGAACATTGGAGCAAGAACACACATGGAGTTGATGGCATGCGCAAGGGGATCAAGAACAGAGTTACAAGTGATGATTTCAGGACTTTAAAGCCGCCATAAGGAGTGCATGAAGCCTTGGACGAAATATACAAGATGCCACTTCATAATATTCGTCCATAGGCTATTCTAGGTGATGCGTCACCTTATTAATGGGCCAGGCCCATGTAATTTTGAAATACTTAAGTATAGGCTATTTTTAGAGTCCGTATGTGTGGGGAAACAAGAGTTAGGGTTGGTTTCGGACCCCACCCTCAAGGGCCACGAAATTCCCCCCTCTTCCTCCATATATACAGCCTTTAGGGCGTCGTTTAGACTTTGGGGTTTTTGTTTAGATTAAAAGTTCTCCATAGCTGCAACTTCGCGTACTTCGTTTGTGTCCAACGACCAGACCAAGACGTCACAGAACCCCACCTTGATCAATAAAGCTTTCATCTTATATTCGCAATATCCAGATTGCAATCTCAGTTTCTTGCTTGTTCTTCGTTTGCTCGCAGGAAACAGACCCTCGTGGTCAGGTTGATCGTGCTCCGGCGTGGTCAATAACCCTCGGGAGTTGGTTTAGCGATTGCTAAGGCGCGACGTCTCGCACGTTTGTAGTCGGATCGTCAAAGTCGACTCCCACAGAAAACGATAGCCACCATCTCATCGAAACATCGGGACCCTCGCCTCTATCAAGCATTCTTCCCACATTTTCTTATTATTCTTCTAAACAGCCCTAAGTATAATAGACAATGTTCTATTGACTACTTTAGTTTGTCCATCGGTTTGGGGGTGACAAGTAGTACTAAAAAGTAGTTTAGTCCCCAACTTAGCCCATAAACATCTCCAAAAGTGGCTAAGAAATATAGCATCACGATCTGAAACAATAGTATTTGGAACACCATGCAAGTGAATAATTTCACGAAAGAACAAATCAGCAAAATTAACAGCATCATCGCTTTTATGACATGGTATAAAGTGTGCCATTTTCTAGAACCTATCCACAACAACAAATATGCTTTCCCTCCCCTTCTTTGTTCGAGGTAAACCTAAAACAAAGTCCATAGATATATCCTCCCAAGGAACACTAGGTACTGGCAAAGGCATATATAAACCATGAGGATTGAGTCGTGACTTAGCTTTTTGACATGTAGTGCAGCAAGCAACAAAACGCTCAACATCCCGTGTCATCTTTGGCCAAAAGAAATGTGTAGCAAGTATATTCTTCGTCTTCTTGACGCCAAAGTGTCCCATTAATCCTCCTCCATGCGCCTCCTGCAACAACAAAAGACGAACGGAGCTAGCTGGAATGCATAGCTTATTAGCACGAAACACAAATCCATCGTTAAGAACGAACTTGCTCCAAGTTCTCCCTTCCTTAGAATTCTGCAATACATCTTTAAATTCAGCATCATGCACATATTGATCTTTGATGGTCTCCAAACCTAATATTTTAAAGTCAAGTTGTGAAAGCATAGTATAACAACGAGACAATGCATCAGCAATAACATTTTCTTTACCCTTCTTGTGTTTAATTACATAAGGGAAAGTCTCAATGAATTCAACCCATTTAGCATGTCTATGGTTCAGTTTTGCTTGACTTTTAATGTGTTTCAAAGATTCATGATCAGAATGTATAACAAATTCCTTAGGTCATAAATAATGTTGCCATGTTTCTAAGGTCCGAACAAGAGCATATAATTCTTTATCATAAGTAGAATAGTTCAGACTAGGCACACTGAATTTTTCAGAAAAGTATGCAACAGGTTTGCCATCTTGTAATAACACACCTCCTAATCCAATTCCACTAGCATCACATTCAAGCTCAAAAGTCTTATTAAAATCAGGAAGTTGGAGTAAAGGAGCATGTGTCAACTTATCTTTCAACACCGTGAAGGCTTCTTCCTGTGCGGTACCCCAAACAAAAGGCACATCCTTCTTTGTAAGCTCGTAGAGAGGTGCAACAATGGTGCTGAAATCTCTCACAAAACGCCTATAGAAACCAAAGAGGCCAAGGAAACTCCTCACTTGTGTGACCGTTTTGGGCTACGGCCAACTCTCAATAGCTTCAATCTTGGCTTTATCAACTTCAATTCCCCGAGGAGTAATAACATAGCCAAGAAAAGATACTCGATCGGTGCAAAAGGTGCACTTTCCAAGGTTACCAAACAAACGTGCATCACGTAGAGCATTAAAAACAACACGTAAATGTTTCAAATGTTCCTCCAAAGATTTGCTATAAATCAATATGTCATCAAATTAAACTACCACAAATCGTCCAATTAAAGCACGTAAAACTTCGTTCATTAATCTCATGAAAGTACTAGGTGCATTAGTTAACCCAAAAGGCATGACTAACCACTCATATAATCCAAACTTAGTTTTAAATGTTGTTTTCCATTCATCTCCCAATTTCATATGAATTTGATGGTATCCACTACGCAAATCAACTTTCTTGTAGAGCCACTCAATTCATCAAGCATATCATCTAGCCTAGGAATAGGATGACGATGATGAATAGTAATATAATGAATGCCTCTACAATCAACGCACATACGCGACGTACCATCCTTTTTCGGCACTAAAATGATAGGAACAACACAAGGACTAAGGGATTCACGTGTATAACCAAGATAATTCAATTGGGATCGTTACCAAGAAACGAAAGTACCCGCTAATTCAATTGGCGTGCGCGAGCTCTAGTAATTGGTCCAGTATGTATAGCAGCAGGGGCTGTGGGTGTAACAATGGTATTGATATCCTCATCAGTTATTCATCTCCATATCAATAATACTTGGCCACCAAAAACCCGACAAATGTTTTTTCCTGAAAACACACAACACATTTTTGGAATGCATCAGTACAAGCTGACATTTTCAGTTTTCAGAAGCAATCAAACTTGCTAATTAGTACTCATGCACTTACTGGGACCATACATATCCTAATACTAGACATTTTCATTTTTTAGAAGCAATCAAACTTGCTAATTAGTACTCATGTACTTACTCGGACGACACATATCCTAATACTAGACGATACCCCACGCATTGCCGCGGGACTTAGTAGCAAATTTTCTAGGTAACACCCACACCACAAAGAGGATAACACTTGGAATCAATTAATGATGGATTTGAGTTGCATGCAATGAAATGTGTAGTCATTGGTGGTATAAATATATAATGTATTATAGAACCATATAGTAGTTTTAGCATGAACAATGTTCTTAGCAATCCTGAACTGTAGTGCCTTTCTGTTGAAAAAAAACAATCTTGAAGTATCCCTAGCACTTACATCGCCATTAGCAGATCATGAACACACCACAATGATGAATCAAAAAAATTTAATTACAATTACTGAAAAATACAAGATGTTAGAAAATACAATCTGGAATGTGAGTGAAGATAGCAATATGGCCCTGGAACAGTTCTAGCACTGACTGCTTCTGAAATAGTCAAATAACCATATAAAATTAATACCATCAGGATGTAAATGATTTTTTATAGTAGCCCTTGGTATAGGAATAACTTGTAGTAATCAACATAGAATATTTTCGTACAAAAGACAGTACAATACTACAACCTTGCTGCTTGCTGCAGAAATTTGTACAGATAAGTGCACCAAAACTGAAGTCAGAATGTAGTAGAAATTTTCTAAAAAGCCCACATGTGTGCCATGATTGCAACAAAGAAACGGAGACTATATGCGTGTTGCATAAGTTTCAGTTATGCGCAAAGAAGCGGCGGCTGTTAGCAGAAGAAGGCATAATAAAGCAAAACAACATAACACAAATTTTTTAAAGGGATCACAAAATATGATTTCTTCTTTCAAACCCCGGTAAGCTATTACTCAGTTTTATACATGTAATAAAGAAAATAGTAGTAGTAAAATAATAAATTTCTGTCAACATCTTTCAAGGATATATCCTCGAATCTAAATGGTGGCAGTATCTTCCTCCTCTACAACACAAATTCTAACTTTGGATCCCAAGTGTGTATCTCCGCGGACACGCTCTTCATACCAAAATAAACTCCACAATGTCCTTAAGAATGTTGAGTGCCTCAGTTTAAGGCTTCAAAGATAGTCCCTGAAAGATGGATCGCTAAATGTCATTTGTTTGAAAATAGTAGGGATATGAATAAAGTTGACGGTTATGGATAAAGGTAAAATTTAGATGAGGATTCTTTGTTTGACAATAGAGTTAGTGAAAATCAGCAATAAGAGCATGTTGTTTGATTGATACCAAGAACACGATGATCAAATCAGTTGTAGAAAATAGATAGATATCATACCGTGGGATTGAAGATTTTACGTATAGCCTCATGAACATACTAACTAAGCTCTGCTAAGTTGCATATGTAACTGTGCCGGTCCATGTAAACATTATAATACATGGTGATGATCGATGGCGTGGTCCATGTAAACATCCACAACCTCGTCGAACAGCGTGACCCTGTGATAAGTTTCTGGGACATCTATCTTTTTCAGTCTTATAAACAGAAGCGTTTGATAAAAATATTTAGTAGAAACCTGTGATCAACTAATGGAATAATTGTCCCTTTTGCATGCCAAAGAACCTTACCATCGTTGTAATGAAGAGGCTCATACAGTTTATCTAGCTAATGTGTTGATATATTAAATTTGAAAAAAAAACAATAACACACAGTAGGTGTGTCTCATAATACAAACACTGACTCGTTTTCTGAATATACCGGAGGAAGGCACTGCAAAAGTAATGAGCATACCAGGCGCATGATATAGTATAGAAGCAAACATATCATAGGAAGTTTGGGAATGGAGGGACCAGGAAAACCTGTTACACATTGTAGCAAGACTTTGTTACAGATAATTTTATTTTAATGTTTGGAGATAAAAACTGACATATCGTGTGCAAATGTGCTATTTTCTAAGAAGCAAGTGACCTTAAATATCCTATTGTTAAAGACATCTGATTGGTAAATCACGTGGCTAGTAAACTGATTCCATGAATGACTATGGTGAGAAAGGCATGATTCATATATCGATTCATGAAATACAAATTTACTGACAAAAAGCTAGCACTTGTGAAACTGATGAAAGTTTTTTCTCTGAAGAAAACAGTACAATGAACCTCTATGAATAATCCATACACATACTTTGAGATGAGTGTACTTGAGCTATCAACATGGTGATGTGATTACTGTGACTTGGATACAGAGAGTTCTACCGAATTCAGTATATACTTGCAAAGTTACATGAAAGAAGAAGAACAAATAAGCCATATCCATCCAAGGGTCAGGTCCATCGTGACTCCGTGAGAAGATGATCTGCAACTGATGTACTACTACAAACAACAAAATGCTTGATAGCAGCATGCCATGGGGAAGCTGCGGAAACAACGGGAACGTGCTACTTAAAGGGAAAGCCAAACAGATCATTTAATTCTGCGGGGAGGTAGAGGAACGCAAATCAATCCGGTTCAGATGGAACTGAGCGGAACCAACTTCCTCATCGACGCTAGAGATCACCTAGCTAGAACAGAGACATAGATGGAGGGGACAACCAGGGCATCGTGGCTACTTTCTCAGTGATAGCTTGATAGAATATCGGAGAGCTGCAGAGGCCAGCAAGACCGGTTGTCCTGCCAGAGGAGTGCTCTGACTCAGAGATCGGGATTGACGTTTTGAGGGAGGAAGGGGCCATCGCTTTATTTATTTATTTGAGCACTGAGTCAGTGGTTTAAGGCTGAAATGAATGAGGGTTGGTAATTGAAGCGTTATAGGCTCCTCCCATGGTTTACAGCTGGAAACTAATGAAGGTTGGTAATTAAGGCAACATCTTGCTTCAGTCCATTCTATATGCCGGCAATAGTATCATTTGATGTTGCATGAACATTAGGAGTTGCTGATGTGGCAGGTTGCTGAGTTGGACAGGCTGCATGTTGAGATAAATACCTATAGTGGGGATTAATCTCTTAGGTATACAGGATTAGTACTCATATACTTACTGCGGCCTGCACTCAGCTCCTTGAGCGACCGGTCACAAAACAAGAAGTTGTACGGTTAAGCAGGAGGTCCTTGACCCCGTGACTCCTCCAACAGGCTTTGATATGCCCAGAATGCATCTTCCTCGTCAGCACAATTCATGTACTGTGAACAGAGGAAGGAAGGATCAACAAGTTCAATGTTTTCAGGCACTAATGATCCATGAAGTTCAAAACTAGAAGAAACTAGAGGAAAGGCTCTGACCTCCACCAAGTACAGTAGCTGAGCCACTGATGAGGACATCAATACCATTGTTACACCCACAGCCCCTACTGCTATACATACTGGACCAATTACTAGAGCTCGTGCACGCCAATTGAATTATCAGGTACTTTCGTTTCTTGGTAACGATTCTAATGTTCGTGAGAATATGATGCTGCCTAAATTGGATACATTTGTGTTTGCTTACAAGTGAAGGGCCTAGTTTGGACCAGAAAGATGAACCTTGGAGCAAGTTCAAGCATGGAGATGATGGCATGCGCAAGGGGATCAAGAACGGAGTTACAAGTGATGATTTCAGGACATTGAAGCCACCATAAGGAGTGCATGAAGCCTTGGACGGAATATACAAGATGCCACTTTATAAATTTCGTCTAGAGGCTATTCTAGGTGATGCGTCACCTTATTATTGGGCCAGCCCCATGTATTTTTGAAATACTTAAGTATATGTTGTTTTTAGAGTCCGTATGTGTGGGAAAACAAGAGTTAGGGTTGGTTTCGGACCCCTTCTCCAAGGGACACGATATTCCCCCCTCTTCCTCCATATATACAGCCTTTAGGGCGTCGTTTAGACTTTGGGTTTTGTTTAGATTAAAGTTCGCCATAGCTGCAACTTTGCGTACTTCGTTTGTGTTCAACGACCAGACAAAGGCGTCACAGAACCCCACCTTGATCAATAAAGATTTCATCTTATATTCGCAATACCCAGATTGCAATCTTAGTTTCTTGCTTGTTCTTTGTTTGCCTGCAGGAAACAGACCGTCGTGGTCAGGTTGATTATGCTCCGGCGTGGTCAATAACCTCTCGGAGTTGGTTTAGCGATTGCTAAGGCACGACGTCCTCACACGTTCGTAGTCGGATCGTCAAAGTCGACTCCCACAGAAAACGATATCTATCTCATCGAAACATTGGGACACCTTCGCCTCTATCAAGTGGTATCAGATTTCCGGGTTGCTCGGTGAGATTTTACAGTTTTTCGTAGTTTAGATCGAGTCTGTTCTTCATACCTACAGTCCATGAAAAAGCCAAAAAAATTAGGGTTAGTTCATCATATCCGAACCAGTCTGAGCCTTTGCATAGTGTTTTTAGTATTTTGCTTTGTTGAATTTGCGGTTGCATCGTCGTGTCTAGTTGTTGGTCTTAGAGTCTAGTCTTTTAGAGTCTCGAGTTCTGGTCATAAGTTGTCACGCCGCCGCCGCACCATCATCATCGCCCCTGCCATCTACCACCACCGCTTATCCGCCACCAATCCATCTCCATATACCATCACCAATCCGTATCCATATGCAACCATCAATCCGTATCCATATACCACCACCAATCCATATCCATATACCACCACCAATCTGTATCCATATACAACCACCGCTGCCATATCCTACCACCATGTATCCACCACCAATCCGAGTTCCTTTCATATTAGGTTTGTTTTCGAGATCCATCTAATTACTGTTTCGTGTTTCCTTGCCTTAGTAGGTTCCGAAAAAAAAGTCTAGAGACCCCCGGGCAGTTTTTAGGCCAAAATTTTCACAGGATTTTTTTCCCTATCCTATTTTTAGGTTTTTCTGAGTCTTTTGAGCCATGTGCCATCATAGTGATTTTTTGTCGCACTTTTTCGTTGTCACTGCCCTTATTTCCGTAAAAGTCAAAAAATTTCGTGCCCATCCTATCAGTTTGACGAGGGAAGAGTTTTGAGACACTCGCCATTATAGTGATTTTTCGCTAAAAAAAGAATAGCGCCAAAAAAACAGAGCGAAAAAAAGTTCCAGAGTGTGCTTTTCCCTTGTTTATGTGCAACGCCGTGATTTTGTTAGTGTTCTAGGCTCGCGTCTCTAGTACGGTCTAGCCTAGGACCAGCACAGTACCGTCGTTGAATATTTATTCAACTTTGCATCTCTGAATTGATTATTGCTGACCCTTTTTGCTACCATATTATAAGCCTTCCCAGCTCCACATACATCTACGTCGTGCGTTTGACTCTCCCTGGTAATCGCTCTATCCAAGCTTTAAGAGTTTTGACTACAACGGTTGCTGATCACCACCTGCTGCTTGGTAAGAAATGGTAAGAATGTGACATTCGCTTGACGGATTTGTGACTGTCCGCCACACCATCACCACCACTTCCTAGTAGTCCGTATGATCATATTCTTGTCTGTTTCTATTACTGCTAACCATGGCAGGATCACAAGCCGACGAGACTGACTGGGAGAACATGACAAACAAAGAGTTACATGATAAGTTTCAGCAAATGATGAGTGGACAGGTGGAAGATGTGCTAAATAGATTTGAGGAGGCCATGGAGAAGATAGATGGCATTGAGAAGGCATTCGATACAAAGCTCGATAACAAGTTTAATGAATTGCTTGCGCGTCTTCCATCGCCCGCTGCACCTGCCGCACCTCTACAACAACAACAACAACAACAACAACAACAACAACAACAACAACAACAACAACAACACAACAACAGCAACAACAACAGCAACAACAGCAACAACAACAGCAACAATAGCAACAGCAACAACAGCAACAACAACAACAACAACAACAACAACAACAACAACAACAACAACAACAACAACAACAACAACAACAACAGCAACAACAACAGCAACAACAACAACAACAACAACAACAACAACAACAACAACAACAACAACAACAGCAACAACAGCAACAACAGCAGCAACAACAGCAGCAACAGCAGCAACAGCAACAACAACAGCAACAACAACAACAACAACAACAACAACAACAACATCGTCTTCCAAATCAAGTGGGACGAGCACAACGCGTTCCCATTGAGCCTGTTCAAACTTCTAGTGCTCATGTACCTACTGTTGGTGCTTCTATAGCTCATGCTGCTACTGCAGAGGTGGAGGTCCATTACAAGGATGAGTTTGATCAAAATCAGAACTACGTGCAACCACCACCACCACCACCAGGTCGTCCTCATGCATATCATCGCAACGGTAGGGCTGCACCACCACTTGAGGTACGAAATCATGACTATCTTCCTAAATTGAAATTGAATATTCCACCTTTTTAGGGTAGATATGTTCCTGATATATATCTTACTCGGGAGTTAGAAATTGAACAACGATTTACATGTTTACAATATCCTGAGGAGAGACGTGTTCCTGCTGCTGTTTGTGCTTTCACTAGTTTTGCATGTGTTTGGTGGTCTGAACATTGTAGATTATATCCCATTCCAGCTACTTGGGCTACTTTGAAAGCTATTATGTGTACTCGTTGGGTTCCACCTTATTATCAATGTGAATTACTTCAAAAATTGCAGCGTTTAAGACAAGGAAAAAATATGTAGAAGAATATTATCAGGAATTACAAACCGGCATGATTAGATGTGGTATTGTTGAGGAGAATGAAGCTATGCTTGCACGTTTTATGGGTGGATTAAATAGAGAGATTCAGACCATTCTAGAGTATAAGGAGTATACTAATATCACTCGTTTATTCCATCTTGCTTGTAAAGCTGAATGTGAAGTGCAGGATCGACATGCATTGGCGCGAACAAACTTTTTTGCAGGTCGATCTTCATCATGGACACCACCTGCATCCTCTACTTCGACTAGACCAACACCTCCATGAGGTGCCACCTCCAGCCATGATACAAGAAAGCAGGCACAACCACCACTATCTGCCAAGAGCACACCTTCTGGGCCTGCAAAGAGCTCTTCTTCATCCATGGCATCAACAGGGCAAACACATGATATTATTTGTCGACGTTGCAAGGGTGGAGGTCATTATGCGAGAGAATGCCCATCTAAGCGTGTGATGATTGTTACTGAGGATGGTGGGTATGAGTCCGCCAGTGACAATGATGAGGAGACTTTGGCTCTTATTACACATGAAGAACATGATGGAGATGATTCTGATCATGAGACGCAATACATGGCTGCTGAAGATGCCGACATGTATGAATGTTTAGTTGCTCAACGTGTTTTGAGTGTGCAGGTCACACAAGCTGAGAAAAATCAGAGGCATAATTTGTTCCGTACAAAGGGAGTTGTGAAGGAACGTTCTGTTCGCGTCATCATAGATGGATAGAGTTGCAACAACTTGGCTAGCATGGAGATGGTGGAGAAGCTATCTCTCACCACAAGACCGCATCCACATCCTTACTACATCCAATGGTTCAACAACAACGGCAAGGTTAAGGTAACACGTACTGTTTGTGTGCATTTTAGTATCTCTACATATGCTGATTAGGTTGATTGTGATGTGGTACCTATGCAAGCATGTTCCTTATTACTTGATAGACCATGGCAATTTGATAAAAATTCTGTACACCATGGTAGAAACAATCAGTATACTCTTGTTCATAAGGATAAAAATATTACTTTGCTTCCTATCACTCCTAATTCCATTTTGAAATATGATATTAATAGAGCTAATAAAGCAAAACATGTGAAAAAATAAGAGTGAAAATCAGATTGTGGCAAAAGAATTTGAGTAACAAGTGAAGCCTAATAACAAACCATCTAGTGTTGCTTTCGAAATTAAATTGAAAAGTGCATGTTACTTGCCACCAAATCTGATATTGATGATCTAGATTTTAGCAAATCTGTTTGCTATGCTTTTGTGTGCAAAGAGGCATTATTTTCATTCGAGGACGTGCCTTCCACTTTGCCTCATGTTGTCACTATCATTTTGCAGGAGTTCGCTGACGTCTTTCCACAAGACATGCCACCAGGATTACCACCTATTCGAGGGATTGAGCATCAAATTGACTTAATTTCCGATGCATCATTACCCAACCGTGCACCATACCGTACCAATCCAAAGGATATTATGCATCAAGTACAAGAACTGCTTGACAAAGGTTATATACGCAAATCCCTTAGTCCTTGTGTTGTTCCTATCATTTTAGTGCCGGAAAAGGATGGTACATCACGTATGTGCGTTGATTGTAGAGGCATTAATAATATTACTATTTGTTATCGTCATCCTATTCCTAGGCTAGATGATATGCTTGATGAATTGAGTGGCTCTACAATATTCTCCAAAGTTGATTTGCATAGTGGATACCATCAAATTCGTATGAAATTGGGAGATGAATGGAAAACAACATTTAAAACTAAGTTTGGATTATATGAGAGGTTAGTCATGCCTTTTGGGTTAACTAATGCACCTAATACTTTGATGAGATTAATGAACGAAGTTTTATGTGCTTTCATTGGATGATTTGTGGTAGTTTACTTTGATGACATATTGATTTATAGCAATTTTTTGAAGGAACATTTGGAACATTTACGTGCTATTTTTATTGCTCTACGTGATGCATGTTTGTTTGGTAACCTTGGAAATTGCACCTTTTGCACCGACCGAGAATCTTTTCTTGGCTATGTTGTTACTCCATAGGGAATTGAAGTTGATAAAGCCAAGATTGAAAATATTGAGAGTTGGCCGCAGCCCAAAACGGTCACACAAGTGAGGAGTTTCCTTAGCCTCGCTGGTTTCTATAGGCGTTTTGTGAGATATTTCAGCACCATTGCTGCACCTCTCAACGAGCTTACAAAGAAGGATGTGCCTTTTGTTTGGGGTACCGCACAGGAAGAAGCCTTCACGGTATTGAAAGATAAGTTGACACATGCTCCTTTACTCCAACTTCCTGATTCTAATAAGACTTTTGAGCTTGAATGTCATGCTAGTGGAATTGGATTAGGAGGTGTGTTATTACAAGATGGCAAACATGTTGCATACTTTTCTGAAAAACTGAGTGGGCCTAGTCTGTAGTATTCTACTTATGATAAAGAATTATATGCTCTTGTTCGGACCTTAGAAACATGGCAACATTATTTATGGCCCAAGGAATTTTTTATACATTTTGATCATGAATCTTTGAAACACATTAGAAGTCAGGCAAAACTGAACAATAGACATGCTAAATGGGTTGAATTCATTGAGACTTTCCCTTGTGTCATTAAACACAAGAAGGGTAAATAAAATGTTATTGCTGATGCATTCTCTCGTCGTTGTACTATGCTTTCACAACTTGACTTTAAAATATTTGCTTTGGAGACCATCAAAGATCAATATCTGCATGATGCTGAATTTAAAGATGTATTGCAAAATTGTAAGGAAGGGAGAACTTGGAACAAGTATGTTCTTAACGATGGATTTGTGTTTCGTGCTAACAAGCTATGCATTCCAGCTAGCTCCGTTCGTCTTTTGTTGTTGCAGGAGGCGCATGGAGGAGGATTAATGGGACACTTTGGCGTCAAGAAGACAGAGGATATAATTGCTACACATTTCTTTTGGCTAAAGATGAGACAGGATGTTGAGCGTTTTGTTGCTCGCTGCACTACATGTCAAAAAGCTAAGTCATGACTCAATCCTCATGGTTTATATATGCCTTTGCCTGTACCTAGTGTTCCTTGGGAGGATATATCTATGGACTTTGTTTTAGGTTTACCTCAAACAAAGAAGGGGAGGGATAACATATTTGTTGTCGTGGATAGGTTCTCGAAAATGGCACACTTTATACCACGTCATAAAAGCGATGATGCTGTTAATGTTGCTGATTTGTTCTTTCGTGAAATTATTCGCTTGCATGATGTGCCAAATACTATTGTTTCAGATCATGATACTAAATTTCTTAGCCACTTTTGGAGATCTTTATTGGCTATGTTGGGAACTAAACTACTTTTTAGTACCACTTGTCACCCCCAAACTGATGGACAAACTGAAGTAGTCAATAGAACATTGTCTACTATGCTTAGGGCTGTTTTGAAGAATAATAGGAAAATGTGGGAAGAATGCTTGCCTCATATTGAATTTGCTTATAATCGTTCATTGCATTCTACTACTAAGATGTGCCCTTTTGAAATTGTGTATGGTTTCCTACCTTGTGAAACTATTGATTTGTTGCCTCCTCCATCTTCGGAGAAGGTTAATTTTGATGCTAAGGAACGTGCTGAATTGATTTTAAAAATGCATGAGTTAACTAAGGAAAACATTAAGCGTATGAATGCTAAATATAAACTTGCTGGAGATAAGGGTAGAAAACATGTTGTGTTTGCACCTGGAGATCTTGTTTGGTTACATTTGCGTAAGGATAGATTTCCTAATTTGTGCAAATCAAAGCTTATGCCACGTGCTGATGGTCCTTTTAAGGTGTTAGAGAAAATAAATGATAATGCATATAAACTTGAGCTGCCCGTAGATTTTGGGGTTAGTCCCACTTTTAACATTGCAGATTTGAAGCCTTATTTGGGTGAGGAAGATGAGCTTTCATCGAGGTTGGCTTCATTTCAATAAGGGGAGGATGATGAGGACATGAATACCATTGTTACACCCACAGCCTCTACTGCTACACATACTGGACCAATTACTAAAGCTCGCGCACGCCAATTGAATTATTAGGTACTTTCGTTTCTTGGTAACAATTCTAATGTTCATGAGAATATGATCCTGCCTAAATTGGATAGATTTGTTTTGCTCACAAATGAAGGGCCTAGTTTGGACAAGAAAGATGAACCTTGGAGCAAGTTCAAGCATGGAGATGATGGCACGCACAAGGGCATCAAGAACGGAGTTACAAGTGATGATTTCAGGACTTTGAAGCCACCATAATGAGTGCATGAAGCCTTGGACGAAATATACAAGATGCTACTTCATAAATTTCGTCCAGAGGCTATTCTTGGTGCTGCGTCACCTTATTATTGGGCCAGGCCCATGTATTTTCGAAATACTTAAGTATAGGCTGTTTTTAGAGTCCGTATGTGTGGGAAAACAAGAGTTAGGGTTTGTTTCGGACCCATTCTTCAAGGGCCACGAAATCCCCCCTATTCCTCCATATATACAACCCTTAGGGTGTCGTTTAGACTTTGGGTTTTGTTTAGATTAAAAGTTCGCCATAGCTGCAACTTCGCGTACTTCGTTTGTGTCCAACGACCAGACCAAGACGTCACAGAACCCCACCTTCGTTAATAAAGCTTTCCTCTTTTATTCGCAATATCTAGATTGCAATCTCAGTTTCCTGCTTGTTCTTCATTTGCTCGCAGGAAATAGACCCTCGTGGTCAGGTTGATTGTGCTCCGGCGTGATCAATAACCCTCAGAAGTTGGTTTAGCGATTGCTAACGCGCAACGTTTTCGCACTTTCGTAGTCGGATCGTCAAAGTCGACTCCCATAGAAAATGATATATATCTCATCGAAACATCGGGACACCTTCGCCTCTATCAGCCACGCTGTAGCAAGAGAGCGATGACGTGCTCGAACGGGCATTCCTGGTGGGAACCAGTGGGATCCAGGTTGCTGTTTTTGCGATGAACCGCTTGCGGAGGTGGCGTTGAACGACCTGCGGTGGTGGATGTGATCGGCCAGGGCGCTCCTAAAGACATGCCAACATAAAAAAAGTTATCTTAGTGTTACAAGAATAATACAACTGAAGATGCATTCCGGTTATACGAGCAAATGAAAAGAAATTCAGCCATGCAAGCCTAATGAGTTATTGTTGTTTGTATGGCCCAAAAAGAAATGAATAATCACATGTAATTTCCAGAAAGGAAAGAACATTTTGAACTCTTTCGCAAGTATATGTGATGAACATATACAACGTATCCATTGAACGGATATTTTTTTCTCAATGAACTTTTGTGATATAGGAACTAGAATTTGTACCAATAGTTTATATTTACCATGTCAAAAGCAAACAACATGCATATATATATTGATCTGCTAGTCAACACATCAACAAGTACGACACAAACATACAACAACAACCAGTCATGGTGCCTTGACCCGGCCAATTGTTTTCTTTTTTTGTTGCAGGGAAATATCAAGAACTTCTAGGCCTAGAGAAGTAGACGGGATGACTTATTTCACGATGTAACTTCAGCATGAACAAGAACGTGCATGAATTCCAAACAGCAAATACACACCCCATGACTCCTTGAGGATTGTATTTCTCTTACTCTAGAGAGTACACATACATATTGATACATACACACACACACACACACACACACACACACATATATATATAAATCAAGGCATCGAGATTGTGTACCACCTCAGTAGGTATAATTGAACTATTCAGGGTATCTTTTAAAAAACGTACTACGTGGCAAAAAAATTGTGGTGTAGTTTTTGAACTCCTATGGCAATAATACATGAACTCCCCGAGGACATGAATTCTTGGATTAGGACCTAAAGTACAAATTACACATGAAAAATACTCCAAGCATTGTAGTTTGTAGCAATTTTCAAGCACAAGGTAGCTACAAATAAACAATGAACACAGCAAAGCTAATAGCCCAGTGCACTGAAGACATTGTAGCAAATACATGGTGTGCCCCAAAAAATGTGATTTTTGAGATTTTTAATGAATTGCTGTTGTTTCTTTCATTGAACTAGAACTGAAGAATTTTGATGTCTTTACCGAGTGTTAAGAAATGAAACGAGAGACAAGGTTGTTTGGCAGCGCATGTGCAGTACGGTGACCTCACCAGAGAAGTATAACCTATCGGATCCAACAATTTCTATCGGGGGCATGAGCTTGTGGGCGAGCACGGCAGGAGGGAGTGGTAGTGCAGGTGTGGTGGAGTGGGAAGATCAAGTTCTAGGCACGAAATGAACCTCCTAGCATTTATTCTATAAACTTCTCTCAAGGTACACATGTTTTCCTAAATTTGCAAGTTGATTTTCTTCTTTCTTTTTATCAGATAACTTGCATATATAGATCTTCTTTACAAAATTATATAAATCATGGTTGCATTATCATGCTGAGATGAGTTCTGAACTTTCCTGGGTTTCATCTTTTCAAATTGTTAGTTTTTTGACACCTGAACTTCGACTTGTTCTCCCCAATGAACTCCCCTTGAATGTTTTGTTTTTTCGAACTTCCCAAGTTTACATTTTCAAACTGATTGAATTGTAGTATATGAACTCGCCAACACGATGAATTTTTTACTGAACACTAAGGTGCAGAATATACACACAAGGTACATGAACAATTCACTTAGTTTGAAGTACTTGCACAATTCACTTAGTCTTGTTGAAGGAGAAGGTGCAGCAGCAGCAACAAGTTGTGGAAGAAGAACTTGTCGCCCGTGGAGATGTTGGCCTGCACACAGCTACTTGAGCGACCGACCTTGGAGCAAGCAGTTTGACTGTTGAGTTGTACGGCACGCTGTGGCCACGGGATGCGGTGACACGATGCGATGGCCTGCTGCGGGGGGTGGTGGAAGGTCGCCAAGGCGGCGATAGGGATGGCTGGTCGCGACGATTGGGGGCGCTAGGGTGGCTCCCGATGGCGGTGGCCAGAAGCAGGGGGGCGGTGTCCGCGCGTGGAAGTAGAGGGGTCGACGGTGGCGCCTGGAAGCAGGGGAGGCGGCGCCGGGAGCGAAGGAGGAGGTGGAAGTGGGGCGGCGCCGGTAGCAGGGAGGAGGTGGGGGCGGGGCGGCACCGGGATCCAGGGAGAACGTGGAGGACGGGCGGCGCAGGGAGACAGGGAGGAGGAGGGGAGCGGGCGGCGCCAGGAGCGGGGAGAAGATGGGGGCGAGCCGCGCCGAGAGCATGGAGAAGGTGAGATTGGGGGTGGCCGGGTAGGTCGTATGGGTGGGGTGGGGTTTCTTTCGTCCAGTAACGGTTCGGGTTAATTAGCTGATCTGAAAAACGGATGCGGTCTATATTATATAGGGCGTGATGGTAACAGAATATTATTCTGTTACTAGTAACATAATAGTACACTCCTATACATATTATTCTGTTACTAGTAACAGAATAGTCCAGCCCTATATATTATTTTGTTACTAGTAATAGAATAGCCCAACCCTAATATTCTGCTACCCCTCAGCCCTATAAGGAGCGATCTGAGGAACTACGAGCTAAAAAAGGCCACCTAAACTACCCTGCCCAAAACGACAAAAGGAAAAAGGAAAAATGAAAAAGACCCAGAACCCCCATCCCCCGGCCTGATCCACTCCACCAGCGCGCCGCCGCGGCCGCCCCTTTCACCAGCGCGCCACCGCGACCTCTTCGTACCCTAGCGTGCCGCCGCTGCCTCCCCCCTTCCCCAGCACGCCGTCACGGCCTCCCCTGTCCCCCAGTGCACAGCCCTGTCCCCACCTTCTCCCTTAGCTCTGGCCGCCGCCCCACACATTCTCCCTCGGCTCCGGCCACCGCCCCCACCTTCTCCCTTGGCTTCGGCCGCCGGCCCAACCTTCTCCCTCGGCTCCGGCCGCCGCCCCCACCTTCTCCCTCGGATCCGGCCGCCGCCCCGCACTCCAACCATAGATCGAGTCGTCGATGTTGCCTTGCCACAGATCACACCGCCCAAAACCATCTGTCGCCACCACGGCCACCCGAACGACGTCCTCACACGCCGCCGCTATCTCTCCTTGTTCCGCCACTAGCCAAGCACCTCCTCACCTCCATTGCTGTTCAGCACTTCCTCCTATTCATCCCATGGCGGTTGCGCTCGTGGCCGAGCTCACTCTAATCCCTCCACCACGCTACCTCCTTCCACTGGTGAGGCTTCGTCGCTGCAACACCTTGGCCATTCACTGTTGCCATCCCGAGCTGTTCAACAAGACAACGCCAAGTCCTTCAACGCCGCAACTCAGGAGTCTGCCTCCTTTGACAGCTCCTGATCTCTGGAATAGCCATGGCTCCCTGCTGGCACAGCTCGCTGTCGATGACCTCCTTTGACAGCTTGCCTTTGAGGCCCACCAGACCCACACGACGACGCTGGACGTCCACAGCCACCACCGCAGGCCATTCAGGCCATTCTCAAAACCATCCCAAAGTGTAGATCATACATGAGGACAGGGCCGAGTTATGTGCTTGCCCGTATCAAGTGCTTTGTGCCACTTTCACCAAAATTTTATCTCGGTCTTTAGCTCTAACATGGAAATAATTTTCAATTGCAGGCGGAGGTGGCAAAGATAGAGCTAAGGGATCCAGTAGAGTTTATTGATTGAAGATGTTCACATTTTCTATGATTTTCAGTTCACATTTTCCATGATTTTTAGTTCAACAGGCTTCCTATTTCATCACCAGGGTAACTAAAAGCTCCGCATCTGATAGAATATCTCATGTTATAACTTATAAATTTTTCTAGATGCAAGGAACAAAATTTCCAGCCAACTTTTACTTTGCTGATATAAATCAAGTTGTGTTTTGTTGTTGAGCAACAACATGGTGTACACAGTAACAAGAAACACACAAACATGATTAGTAGAGAAGTTGGCCAACCCGCAGCCCTTGCTAGAGCAGTTGCCTCCACCCCCATCCATGAGTCCAGGTATGTTAGCCGCAGGAGTTCAAAAAATAGCTTCTTTCAACTGAATAAAATGTCACGCAAGTTCAGGTATACCTGCTGCACGAGTTCAAAAAATATGAAGAGATGAAGCTCAAACCATGTTCAAAAAGTGTTTCCTTCATAATCTAGTTATTTTTTGGTTAATTCGTTGTTATGAATAGTACAAATACACACTGTTGTGTAGTACATGTGTGTATTGTAATTGTAATTGTGGTCTGGAGTTCAGAAAAAAGTTAACAAAAAGGTTCATAGAAGAACACAAAACATTCAGTAATTCTGTAAGCCTAAAATCACATGGTGGATTTGTGGTGCTCATCGGTCTCAGTTCAACTAGTTAAATAATCTCATTATACCTAGATGTTCTAATCAGTTTGACTGTCTCAGTTCAACTAGTTAAATTGTCTAGGTTCAAATATATTTACTGTGCCAAGACCAAATATTAGCTAATCCTTCTTCCACTTCCTCCATAAGAAATTGAGCTCTAAAAGATTCTGTGTTTCCACTTGCAAAACAACTCATAGAACAACTTCTACAGACCTAGCTAGTGTGAGCATCAAAATACAAAGCATAGTACATCAGGAAAATGCCATCGCTGCCTCCCGGCAGCGCCGCCTCCTGTCAGCACACCAGCCCCGCCTCCCCACACATTGCTTGTGAAGAGTCAGCGTTGCTGCTGAAGACGACGGGGCAGTTCTACTTCTCCGTGATGACCAGGACGACGTTGCTATCTATGCTCGGCCATAGGTGTGTTCGCTCATCTTTCTCTCACACTCCATGTGAGGAGCTGCTGCTGGCCCCTAGCGGATGTACTCTAAAAAGAAAGATAGCGTTGCAGCTTAAAGATAATGTATTTGTTTTCTACAGGAAGTATGGTGCTTGCAAATTTGGCCATGAACCGTTGAACTATTGCGAATTTGGCTGTGAATCATTTTGTATAGAAAATTATATGAAGTATGATGGGTCAGCTGTCATTCCTCAGTTTGAATAGTTGAAAAAAATTAATTGTTGAATTTTGAACTGAACCGTTGAAAAATTGCCCATGAACCTATGACCTTTTGATTGAACTGATGAACTGATGAATCATGCTATTTAGTCGCACTGAAATTAATTTTGTGTCAACTTTTGACTTGGCGGCATGGGGTTAGGCCGGAATCCACCCCGTGTGATAGAGGCGAAGTTGTCCCGATGTTTCGATGACATAGATATCGTTTTCTGTGGGAGTCGACTTGCACGATCTGACTACGAACGTGCGAAGACATCGCGCCTTAGCAATCGCTAAACCAACTTCCACGGGTTATTGACCACGCCGGAGCACGATCAACCTGACCACGAGGGACTATTTCCTGCGAGCAAATGAAGAACAATCAAGAATCTAAGATTGCAATGTGGATATTGCGAACAAAAGAGGAAAGCTTTATTAATGAAGGTGGGGTTCTGTGACGTCTTGGTCTGGTCGTTGGACACAAATGAAGTATGCAAAGTTGCAGCTATGGCGAACTTTTAATCTAAACAAAACCCAAAGTCTAAACGACGCCCTAAGGGCTGTATATATGGAGGAAGAGGGGGAATTTCGGGGCCCTTGGAGGAGGGGTCCGAAACCAACCCTAAGTCTTGTTTCCCCACACATACGGGCTCTAAAAACAACCTATACTTAAGTATTTCGAAAATACATGGGCCTGGCCCAATAATAAGGTGACGCAGCAACTAGAATAGCCTCTGGACGAAATTTATGAAGTGGCATCTTGTATATTTTGTCGAAGGCTTCATGCACTCCTTATGGTAGCTTCAAAGTGTTGAAATCATCACTTGGAACTCCGTTCTTAATCCCCTTGCGCATGCCATCATCTCCATGCTTGGTCTTGCTCCAGTGTTCATCCCTCCTATCCATGCGAGGTCCTTCATTTGTAAGCAAAACAAATGTATCCAATTTAGGCAACATCATATTCTCATGAACATTAGAATCATTACCAAGAAACGAAAGTACCTGATAATTTAATTGGCGTGCGCGAGCTCTAGTAATTGGTCCAATATGTATAGCAGCAGGGGCTATGGGTGTAACAATGGTATTGATGTCCTCATCATCCTCCCCTTCTTGAAATGAAGTCGTCCTCGACTGAAGCTCATCTTCCTCATCCAAATAAGGCTTCAAATCCGCAATGTTAAAAGTGTGGGACTAACCCCAAAATCTACAGGCACCTCAAGTTTATATGCATTATCATTTATTTTCTCTGACACCTTAAAAGGACCATCAGCGCGTGGCATTAGCTTTGATTTGCACAAATTAGGAAATCTATCCTTACGCAAATGTAACCAAACAAGATCTCCAGGTGCAAACACAACATGTTTACTACCATTATCTCAAGCAAGTTTATATTTAGCATTCATACGCTTAATTTTTTCCTTAGTTAACTCATACATTTTTAAAATCGATTCAGCACGTTCTTTAGAATCAAAATTAACATTCTCCGAACATGGACGAGGCAACAAGTCAATAGGTGCACGAGGTAGGAAACCATACACAATTTCAAAAGGGCACATCTTAGTAGTAGAATGCAATGAACGATTATAAGCAAATTCAATATGAGGCAATCATTCTTCCCACATTTTCTTATTATTCTTAAAAACAGTTTGGGGGTGACAAGTAGTACTAAAAAGCAGTTTAGTCCCCAACATAGCCCATAAACATCTCCAAAAGTGGCTAAGAAATTTAGTATCATGATCTGAAACAATAGTATTTGGCACACCATGCAAGTGAATAATTTCATGAAAGAACAAATCAGCAACATTAACATCATCATCGCTTTTATGACATGGTATAAAGTGTGCCATTTTCTAGAATCTATCCACGACAACAAATATGCTATCCCTCCCCTTCTTTGTTCGAGGTAAACCTAAAACAAAGTCCATAGATATATCCTCCCAAGGAACACTAGGTACAGGCAAAGGCATATATAAACCATGAGGATTGAGTCGTGACTTAGCTTTTTGACATGTAGTGTAGCGAGCAACAAAACGCTCAACATCCCGTCTCATCTTTGGCCAAAAGAAATGTGTAGCAAGTATATCCTCCGTCTTCTTGACGCCAAAGTGTCCCAATAATCCTCCTCTATGCGCCTCCTGCAACAACAAAAGACGAATGGAGCTAGCTGGAATGCATAGCTTGTTAGCACGAAACACAAATCCATTGTTAAGAACGAACTTGTTCCAAGTTCTCTCTTCCTTACAATTCTGCAATACATCTTTAAATTCAGCATCATGCACATATTGATCTTTGATGGTCTCCAAAGCAAAAAATTTAATGTCAAGTTGTGAAAGCATAATATAACGACGAGACAATGCATCATCAATAACATTTTCTTTACCCTTCTTGTGTTTAATGACATAAGGGAAAGTCTCAATGAATTCAACCCATTTAGCCTGTCTACGGTTCAGTTTTGCTTGACTTTTAGTGTGTTTCAAAGATTCATGATCAGAATGTATAACAAATTCCTTGGGCCATAAATAATGTTGCCATGTTTCTAAGGTCCGAACAAGACCATATAATTATTTATCATAAGTAGAATAGTTCAGACTAGGCCCACTCAATTTTTCAGAAAAGTATGCAATAGGTTTGCCATCTTGTAATAACACACCTCCTAATCCAATTCCACTAGCATCACATTCAAGATCAAAAGTCTTATTAAAATCAGGAAGTTGGAGTAAAGGAGCATGTGTCAACTTATCTTTCAATACCGTGAAGGCTTCTTCCTGTGCGGTACCCCAAACAAAAGGCACATCCTTCTTTGTAAGCTCGTTGAGAGGTGTAGCAATGGTGCTGAAATATCTCACAAAACGCCTATAGAAACCAGCGAGGCCAAGGAAACTCCTCACTTGTGTTACCGTTTTGGGTTGCGGCCAACTCTCAATAGCTTCAATCTTGGCTTTATCAACTTCAATTCCCCGAGGAGTAATAACATAGCCAAGAAAAGATACTCGGTCGGTGCAAAAGGTGCACTTTCCAAGGTTACCAAACAAACGTGCATCACGTAGAGCAATAAAAACAACACAAATCGTCCAAAGATTTGCTATAAATCAATATGTCATCAAAGTAAGCTACCACAAATCGTCCAATGAAAGCACGTAAAACTTCGTTCATTAATCCCAGTGACAGAAGGGGAACCGACACGTATGTATCGTTGCTATTAAGGATAAAAAGATGGGGTCTATTTCTGCATAAATTGATCTTTTCTACATCATGTCATCATTCTTATTGCATTACTCCGTTTCTCCATGAACTTAATACACTAAATGCATGCTGGATAGTGGTCAGTGTGTGGAGTAATAGTAGTAGATGCAGGCATGAGTCGATCTACTAATCTTGGATGTGATGCCTATATAATGATCATTGCCTGGATATCATCATGATTATTTGAAGTTCTGTCAATTGCCCAATAGTAACTTGTTTACCTACCGTTTGCTATTTTTCTTGAGAGAAGCCACTAGTGAAATCTACGGCCTACGGGTCTCTTCTTTATTATATTTGCCTTCGCGATCTATTTTTATTTGCTTTTATTTTCAAATCTATTAATCCAAAAATACCTTGCTGCAATTTTTATTTATTTATTTTATCTCGCGTTCCCGCGAGATCTATTTATCCAATCTATTACAATTTTACCTATCTTTTTACCCGTGAAGGATTGACAACTCCTCTCTTACATCTGGTTGCAAGTATTTGTTCTTTGTGTGTAGGAGCTGTTTACGTGGTGTTGAGTGGTTCTCCTACTGGTTCGACAACCTTAGTCTTATCACTGAGGGAAATACCTACCGTAGTTGTGCTGCATCATCCTTCCTCTTTGGGGAAATACCGACATAGTTCTAGCCGCATCAAAAGGAATTTCTGGCACCGTTGTCAGGGAGACATCATCAACATCTACCAGGTTCCTAATCACAAATCTCATCTCCTTGCAATTTACATTATTTTCCATTTGCCTCTTGTTTTCCTCTCCCCCACTTCACAAAAATTTGTCGTTTTATTCGCCCTCTTTTTCTTTCGCCGTTTTCTCGTCAGATCTGTTTTTGTGTGCACCCTTGTTTGCATAGCCATGATGCCTCAAAGAAAATATTATGATGTTCCTTATCCCAATATTTTTCTTGAAATTGAGAAAAGTACTATGGAATATATGACTACACAATTTGAGCACAATAAATATTTTATCGAAGAACTTAAGGAACACTCTGTTGTGCTGGAAGCTATAACTAAACAACTTGATGATATTAGTAGAGAAGTTTGCGATCTCCAATCTAAGTATGCTTTTGCTGAAAGTTTGCTAGGTAAAATATCCGATGCACAAGCTACCGTAGTAAATCAAATGGCCGCTAAACCAATCTCGTTAGAAGATAAAAGTGATGAAGATCTTAAAATGATTAGTGTTTCTTCTATTGATTCTTTGCTCAGTAAAATTAAGATGGATAATAAAGGGATTGAAGAAGAGTCAACTTTAGCTAGAAGGCGTCTCGATAATTCGGAGGGTGAAAATCTTGTTGAGAAAATTGATGAAAGTGGGTTTGAAGAGGTCAAAACTTTAACTAGTGATATGCCCACTCTTTTGGATTACAAATACTTTAATTATGATAGTTGCTATTTGATTGATTGTATTTCTTTGTTGCAATCCATGATAAATTCACCCCATGCTTTTGAACAAAATAAAGCTTTTACTAAACATATTGTTGATGCTATGATGAAAGCTTTAGAATAAAAGTTGGAATTAGAGGTTTGAATTCCTAGAAAATTACATGATGAATGGGAACCTACTATCAAAGTCAAGATCAAAAATTATGAGTGTTTTGCTTTATGTGACTTGGGTGCTAGTGTTTCTACAATTCCGAAATCTTTATGTGATGTGCTTGGTCTTACCGATATTTAAGAATGTTCTTCAAATTTGCAGAAGACTAATATACAAATACTTTAACAGAAGAATGATCAAATACCGATTCTTTTTGCAGAAGATTAATATACAAATTTCTCACATTGTCCTAATTTTTCAAAAAAATTGGTGTTACACAAGTATTCAAAATACCCAGATTGCTACAGACTATTCTGTTTTTGACAGATTCTATTTTCTTTGCGTTGTGTGCTTGTTTTGATGATTCTATGGTTTCCTTTAAAGAGTTTTTTACATATAAAAGTTGGAATACAGTAGATATAATGGAAAAAAATGAATGGTTTTGCAACAGTACTTATAGTAGTGATTTGCTTCCTTATACTAACGGATCTCACAAAGTTTTTTTGAGTTTTGTGTGATTGAAGTTTTCAAGTTTTGGGTGAGATCGCGATGGATGAAGGAATAAGGATTAGCAAAAGGCTAAGCTTGGGGATGCCCGAGGCACCCCGAGATAATATTCAAGAAGTATCAAGAAAGTAAGCTTGGGGATGCCCCCGAGTGGCATCCCCTCTTTCTTCTAACAACCATCGGTATTTTAATTGAAACTATAGTTTTTATTCGTCACATATTATGAGTTTTGCTTGGAGCATCTTGTATGATATGAGACTTTGTTTGTTTTTCTTTTTAATTTTTAGTAAGCATCCTTGCTGTACACTTATACGTCTCCAACGTATCTACAATTTTTGATTGTTCCATGCTATTATGTTATCTGTTTTGGATGTTAATGGGCTTATTTATACACTTTTATATTATTTTTGGGACTAACCTACTAACCCAAGGCCCAATGCAAATTGCTGTTTTTTTGCCTATTTCATTGTTTCGCAAAAAAGGAATATCAAACGGAATCCAAACGGAATAAAACCTTCGGGAGAGTTATTTTTGGAACAAACGTGATCGAGGGGACTTGGAGTGGACGCCAAGAAACCAACGAGGACGCCACGAGGCAGGGGGCGCCCCTACCCCCTGGGCGCTCCCTCCACCCTCGTGGGCCCCTCGTGGCTCCACCGACCTACTTCTTCCTCCTATATATATATTCATATACCCCGAAAACATATAGGAGCACCACGAAACCCTATTTCCTCCGCCGCAACCTTCTGTACACAAGAGATCCCATCTTGGGGCCTTTTCCGGAGCTCCGCCGGATGGGGAATCGATCATGGAGAGCCTTTACATAAACTCCATGGCCCCTCCGATGATGTGTGAGTAGTTTACTTCAGACCTTCGGGTCCATAGTTATTAGCTAGATGGCTTCTTCTCTCTCTTTGGAACTCAATACAATGTTCTCCTCGATCTTCTTGGAGATCTATTTGATGTAACTCTTTTTGCGGTGTGTTTGTCGAGATCTGATGAATTGTGGGTTTATGTTCAAGTTTATCTATGAACAATATTTGATTCTCCTCTGAAATCTTTTATGTATGATTGGTTATCTTTGCAAGTCTCTTCGAATTATCAGTTTGGTTTGGCCTACTAGATTGATCTTTCTTGCAATGGGAGAAGTGCTTAGCTTTGGGTTCAACCTTGCGGTGTCCTTTCCTAGTGACAGCTAGGACAACAAGGCACGTATTGTATTGTTGCCATCAAGGATAAAAAGATGGTGTTTATATCATATTGCTTGAGTTTATCCATCTACATAATGTCATCTTGCCTAATGCGTTACTCTGTTCTTATGAACTTAATACTCTAGATGCATGTTGGATAGCGGTCGATGTGTGGAGTAATAGTAGTAGATGCAGAATCGTTTCGGTCTACTTGTCGCGGACATGATGCCTATATACATGATCATTCCTAGATATTCTCATAATTATGCACTTTTCTATCGATTGCTCGATAGTAATTTGTTCACCCACCATAATACTTATGCTATCTTGACAGAAGCCACTAGTGAAACCTATGGCCCCCGGGTCTATTCTCCTTTATCTTAATCTTCAGTCAACAAGCTATTTCTATTACCTTTTATTTTGTAATCTTTATTTTCCAATATATATCATAAAAATACCAAAAATATTTATCTTATTATTATCACTATCAGATCTCACTCTCGTAAGTGACCATGAAGGGATTGACAACCCCTTTATCGCGTTGGTTGTGAGGTTCTTATTTGTTTGTGTAGGTACGAGGGACTTGCGTGTAGTATCCTATTGGATTGATACCTTGGTTCTCAAAAATTGAGGGAAATACTTACGCTACTTTGCTGCATCACCCTTTCCTCTTCAAGGGAAAACCAACATAGTGCTCAAGAGGTAGCATACACACCTATTTTGGAGAGCCAAATTTTGCTATGCTTGCTCCTATTCTTCACTTATATTTTAGAGCCTTGGAATTGCTCTAGTGCTTCGCTTATATCTTTTTGAGCACGGTGTGCTTTTTTATCTTTGAAGAAATTATCTCATGCTTCACATAGATTAATTTGAGAGAAACAAATATGATGCTCATGTTCTTCACTTATATTTGTTTGAGCTTATTAAAATCAACATATGAAACTAGTTCCAAAGTGATAGATATCCAAGGAGGATATAGTAAAAACTTTCATGAAGATCATTTTTTAAAATAAACTTGACTCTTCGTAATAGTTTTGAGAATGATGATAGTGATATGTGAGTCATGTTGATTAGTAATTATGCTTTAGTAAGAATATTGGTGTTAAGGTTTGTGATTCCCTATGCAAGCACGAAAGTCTATATTTATGCAATGAAATTACATCCTACTTGTGTGCATTATTCGGTGTTAGTTATGCTTAACGCTCGCTTATTAGATTTTTCGTTTCTTGGTTGGACGCTTCTCAATCTTTTGCTAGCCTTCATTTGCACTAAGTATGATCACTACTTCTGCATCCAAAATCCTTTAAACCAGTTTTTTTGCCACATGAGTCCACTATACCTACCTATATGCGGTATTCTTTTGCCGTTCTAAGCAAATTTGTATGTGCCATCTCTAATTTTCAAAATAAATTTCTCTTTGGTGTGCTCGAACCACTCATGAAAGTTTAGGGAGTGGCTGATATATTTCCATGCTAGATGTGTTACTCTCAAGATGAGTGTTTATTTGCTTGTCATTGCACGAGAGTATGGGAAAGGTATTAGGGATGCCCACTCCCGAAATGAAAAATGAATTTACTTTATGTTGTCAAATAATAAATTCCTTGGAAAGTGCTGGTATGGACGACACCCGTGGATATGGTTAGCCATGGAATGTGAAAGTATGGTGGAAAAAGGAATAAACTTTATTTTCTGTTTAGGAACCGCCTATGATATATCTAGCATGGAAAGTATTGGAAACTACTCGATCGTTTTCATTGACAGGAATAGCATGACACCCAAAATGTTTTTATCTCTATCTTTTTCTCTTTGAGCTCTGGCACCTCCACAAATCCCTACTTCCCTCCGCAAAGGGCCTTTCCATTTACTTTATGCAATTTTTATTTTTATTTGAGTCTCCATCTTCTCTTATAAAGCACCAACTAAGGGCCACTATGATCGTACTTGAGCATTGGTGTAGCTAATATGCGAGCGTGCTTCATGAATGGATCAATGATTGAGATTAATGGGCTAGGGATAACTTGCTTTAGCATTGATATTTTGAAAGACATTGATGAGGAGCACCCCAAGGTCATCTCGATGGACCTACTATCGCATCACCAAGTGCCTAGCGGACCCATGACACGAGCACGTGCAAGAGATCTCGAAACCGAGGTGACATCACTCCTCTCAGATTTCCACTTCAATGCACATGAGACGGGGCTACTACCTCATATGGACACGTTGTGCATACTTAGGTATCATGGAGAAGCTAAGGAGCAAGGAGAATAAGAAGAGGAAGATGGACGTGAAGACGTAGACAAAGAAGAAGAGCTACTCAAAGTCTCTAGGCTGCGAACGACTGACGATCCCCGGACATCCGACGACCTCCAGGCTCCGGACGTCCGGCCTCCTCCAGACGACCGACACTTCCACACCCGAGCCAAAACAGACGGACATCCGACGCCCCACGGACGACCGACGCCCGGACGTCCGACCCCAACCGGACGACCGACCGAAGACCACCCGAGCCGAATCTACGGACGTCCGACAGGCACCGAACGTCCGGACCCTCGCGAGCCTCCGGACGTCCGACGCCTCTGCGCTGTTTCGTGTTGGGCCGCAACCCATGTACCCCTTCGCCCCCTCTTTTTAACTAAGACTATATATACTCCACCTCGTCCAACTTTCTAGGGTTAGCAAAGGATTAGCTCATGTTTGTGTGAGAGCTTTGCTCATCCACTTGGTTACCTTCTCCATGGAGATTCGAGCCTCCACCGGAGAAGATCCCCCAAGCGGATTCAAGACACCTTTTATGGAAGAACTCAAGACCTCCTCACGGAGAAGACCGGCTACCTATGTATCTGTTGGGGAACGTAGTAATTTCAAAAAAATTCCTACGCACATGCAAGATCATGGTGATGCATAGCAACAAGAGGGGAGAGTGTGATCTACGTACCCTTGTAGATCGACAGCGGAAGCGTTAGCACAACGCGGTTGATGTAGTCATACGTCTTCACGGCCCGACCGATCAAGCACCGAAACTACGGCACCTCCGAGTTCTAGCACACGTTCATCTCGATGACGATCCCCGGACTCCAATCCTGCAAAGTGTCGGGGAAGAGTTCCGTCAGCACGACGGCGTGGTGACGATCTTGATGTACTACCGTCGCAGGGCTCCGCCTAAGCACCACTACAATATTATCGAGGATTATGGTGGAAGGGGGCAACGCACACGGCTAAGAATATGATCACGTGGATCAACTTGTGTCTAGGGGTGCCCCCTGCCCCCGCATATAAAGGAGCAGGGGGAGGTGCGGCCGGCCAGGAGGAGGGCGCGCCAGGAGGAGTCCTACTCCCACCGGGAGTAGGATTCCCCCCCTTTCCTAGTTGGAATAGGATTCGAGAGGGGGAAAGAGGAGAGAGAGAAGGAAGGGGGGGTGCCGCCCCCCTCTCCTTGTCCTATTCGGACTAGGGGGAGGGGCGCACGGCCCAGCCCTGGCCACCTCTCCTCTCTTCCACTAAAGCCCACTAAGGCCCATATACCTCCCGGGGGGTTCCGGTAACCTCCCGGTACTCCGGTAAAATCCCGATTTCACTCGGAACACTTCCGATATCCAAATATAGGCTTCCAATATATCAATCTTTATGTCTCGACCATTTCGAGACTCCTCGTCATGTCTGTGATCACATCCGGGACTCCTAACAAACTTCGGTACATCAAAATGCATAAACTCATAATATAACTGTCATCAAAACCTTAAGCGTGCCGACCCTACGAGTTCGAGAACAATGTAGACATGACCGAGACACGTCTCCGATAAATAACCAATAGCGGAACCTGGATGCTCATATTGGCTCCCACATATTCTACGAAGATCTTTATCGGTCAGACCGCATAACAACATACATTGTTCCCTTTGTCATTGGTATGTTACTTGCCCGAGATTCGATCGTCGGTATCTCAATACCTAGTTCAATCTCGTTACCGGCAAGTCTCTTTACTCGTTACGTAATACATCATCTTGCAACTAACTCATTAGTTGTAATGCTTGCAAGGCTTATGTGATGTGCATTACCGAGAGGGCCCAGAGATACCTCTCCGACAATCGGAGTGACAAATCCTAATCTCTAAATACGCCAACCCAACATGTACCTTTGGAGACACCTGTAGAGCTCCTTTATAATCACTCAGTTACGTTGTGACGTTTGGTAGCACACAAAGTGTTCCTCCGGCAAACGGGAGTTGCATAATCTCATAGTCATAGGAACATGTATAAGTCATGAGGAAAGCAATAGCAACATACTAAACGATCGGGTGCTAAGCTAATGTAATGGGTCATGTCAATCATATCATTCTCCTAATGATGTGATCCCATTAATCAAATGACAACACATGTCTATGGTTAGGAAACATAACCATCTTCGATTAACGAGCTAGTCAAGTAGAGGCATACTAGTGACGTTTGGTTTGTCTATGTATTCACACAAGTATTATGTTTCCGGATAATACAATTCTAGCATGAATAATAAACATTTATCATGATATAAGGAAATAAAATAATAACATTATTATTGCCTCTAGGGCATATTTCCTTCAGTCTCTCTCTTGCACTAGAGTCAATAATCTAGTTTACACAGTAATGATTCTAACACCCATGGAGCTTTGGTGCTGATCATGTTTTGCTCGTGGAAGAGGCTTTAGTCAACGGATCTGCTATATTCAGATCCGTATGTATCTTGCAAATCTCTATGTCTCCCACCTGGACTAGATCCCGGATGGAATTGAAGCGTCTCTTGATGTGCTTGGTTCTCTTGTGAAATCTGGATTCCTTTGCCAAGGCAATTGCACTAGTATTGTCACAAAAGATTTTCATTGGACCCGATGCACTAGGTATGACACCTAGATCGGATATGAACTCCTTCATCTAGACTCCTTCGTTTGCTGCTTCCAAAGCAGCTATGTATTCCGCTTCACATGTAGATCCTGCCACAATGCTTTGTTTAGAACTGCACCAACTGACAGCTCCACCGTTTAATGTAAACACGTATCCAGTTTGCGATTTAGAATCGTCCGGATCAGTGTCAAAGCTTGCATCAACGTAACCATTTACGATGAGCTCTTTGTCACCTCCATATATGAGAAACATATCCTTAGTCCTTTTCAGGTATTTCAGGATGTTCTTGACTGCTGTCCAGTGATCCACTCCTGGATTACTTTGGTACCTCCCTGCTAGACTTATAGCAAGACACACATCAGGTCTGGTACACAGCATTGCATACATGATAGAGCCTATGGCTAAAGCATAGGGAACATCTTTCATTTTCTCTCTATCTTCTGCATTGGTCGGGGATTGAGTCTTACTCAATTTCACACCTTGTAACACAGGCAAGAATCCTTTCTTTGCTTGATCCATTTTTGAACTTCTTCAAAACTTTGTCAAGGTATGTGCTTTGTGAAAGTCCAATTAAGCGTCTTGATCTATCTCTATAGATCTTAATGCCTAATATGTAAGCAGCTTCACCGAGGTCTTTCATTGAAAAACTCTTATTCAAGTATCCTTTTATGCTATCCAGAAATTCTATATCATTTACGATTAGTAATATGTCATCTACATATAATATCAGAAATGCTACAGAGCTCCCACTCACTTTCTTGTAAATACAGGCTTCTCCAAAAGTCTGTACAAAACCAAATGCTTTGATCACACTATCAAAGCGTTTATTCCAACTCTGAGAGGCTTGCACCAGTCCATAAATGGATCACTGAAGCTTGCACACTTTGTTAGCTCCCTTTGGATCGACAAAACCTTCCGGTTGCATCATATACAACTCTTCTTGCAGAAATCCATTCAGGAATGCAGTTTTGACATCTATTTGCCAAATTTCATAATCATAAAATGCGGCAATTGCTAACATGATTCGGACAGACTTAAGCATCGCTACGGATGAGAAGGTCTCATCGTAGTCAATCCCTTGAACTTGCCGAAAACCTTTTGCAACAAATCGAGCTTTGTAGACAGTAATATTACTATCAGCGTTAGTCTTCTTTTTGAAGATCCATTTATTCTCAATTGCTTGCTGATCATTGGGCAAGTCAACCAAAGTCCATACTTTGTTCTCATACAGGGATCCCATCTCAGATTTCATGGCTTCAAGCCATTTTGCGGAATCTGGGCTCACCGTCGCTTCTTCATAGTTCGTAGGTTCATCATGATCTAGTAGCATGACTTCCAGAATAGGATTACCGTACCACTCTGGCGCGGATCTTACTCTGGTTGATCTACGAGGTTCAGTAGTATCTTGTTCTGAAGTTTCATGATCATTATCATTAGCTTCCTCACTAATTGGTGTAGGTGTCACAGAAACTAGTTTCTGTGATGTACTACTTTCCAATAAGGGAGCAGGTACAGTTACCTCGTCAAGTTCTATTTTCCTCCCACTCACTTCTTTCGAGAGAAACTCCTTCTCTAGAAAGTTTCCAAATTTAGCAACAAAAGTCTTGCCTTCGGATCTGTGATAGAAGGTGTATCCAATAGTTTCCTTTGGATATCCTATGAAGACACATTTCTCCGATTTGGGTTCGAGCTTATCAGGTTGAAGTTTTTTCACATAAGCATCGCAGCCCCAAACTTTCAGAAATGACAACTTTGGTTTCTTGCCAAACCACAGTTCATATGGCGTCGTCTCAACGGATTTTGATGGTGCCCTATTTAATGTGAATGCGGCCGTCTCTAGAGCATATCCCCAAAACGATAGCGGTAAATCAGTAAGAGACATCATAGATCGCACCATATCTAGTAAAGTACGATTACGACGTTCGGACAAACCATTACGTTGTGGTGTTCCGGGTGGCGTGAGTTGCGAAACTATTCCACATTGTTTTAAATGTACACCAAACTCGTAACTCAAATATTCTCCTCCACGATCAGATCGTAGGAATTTTATTTTCTTGTTACGATGATTTTCAACTTCACTCTGAAATTCTTTGAACTTTTCAAATGTTTCAGACTTATGTTTCATTAAGTAGATATACCCATATCTGCTTAAGTCATCTGTGAAGGTGAGAAAATAACGATATCCGCCACGAGCCTCAACATTCATCGGACCACATACATCTGTATGTATGATTTCCAATAAATCTGTTGCTCTCTCCATAGTACCGGAGAACGGTGTTTTTGTCATCTTATCCATAAGGCACGGTTCGCAAGTACCAAGTGATTCATAATCAAGTGGTTCCAAAAGCCCATCAGTATGGAGTTTCTTCATGCGCTTTATACCGATATGACCCAAATGGCAGTGCAACAAATAAGTTGCACTATCATTATCAACTCTGCATCTTTTGGTTTCAACACTATGAATATGTGTGTCACTACTATCGAGATTTAATAAGAATAGACCACTCTTTAAGGGTGCATGACCATAAAAGATATTACTCATGTAAATAGAACAACCATTATTCTCTGATTTAAATGAATAACCGTCTCGCATCAAACAAGATCCAGATATAATGTTCATGCTTAACGCTGGCACCAAATAACAATTATTTAGGTCTAATACTAATCCCGAAGGTAGATGTAGAGGTAGCGTGCCGACTGCGATCACATCGACTTTGGAACCATTTCCTACGTGCATCGTCACCTCGTCCTTAGCCAATCTTCGCTTAATCCGTAGTCCCTGTTTCGAGTTGCAAATATTAGCAATAGAACTAGTATCAAATACCCAGGTGCTACTGCGAGCATTAGTAAGGTACACATCAATAACATATATATCACATATACCTTTGTTCACCTTGCCATCCTTCTTATCTGCCAAATACTTGGGGCAGTTCCGCTTCCAGTGACCAGTCTGCTTGCAGTAGAAGCACTCAGTTTTAGGCTTAGGTCCAGGTTTGGGTTTCTTCTCTTGAGTAGCAACTTGCTTGCTGTTCTTTTTGAAGTTCCCCTTCTTCTTCCCTTTGCCCTTTTTCTTGAAACTACTGGTCTTGTTGACCATCAACACTTGATGCTCCTTCTTGATTTCTACCTCCGCAGCTTTTAGCATTGCGAAGAGCTCGGGAATAGTCTTATTCATCCCTTGCATATTATAGTTCATCATGAAGCTCTTGTAGCTTGGTGGCAGTGATTGGAGAATTCTGTCAATGACGCAATCATCTGGAAGATTAACTCCCAATTGAATCAAGTGATTATTATACCCAGACATTTTGAGTATATGCTCACTGACAGAACTGTTCTCCTCCATCTTGCAGCTATAGAACTTATTGGAGACTTCATATCTCTCAATCCGGGCATTTGCTTGAAATATTAACTTCAACTCCTGGAACATCTCATATGCTCCATGACGTTCAAAACGTCGTTGAAGTCCCGATTCTAAGCCGTAAAGCATGGCACACTGAACTATCGAGTAGTCATCAGCTTTGCTCTGCCAGACGTTCATAACATCCGGTGTTGCTCCAGCAGCAGGCCTGGCACCTAGCGGTGCTTCCAGGACGTAATTCTTCTGTGCAGCAATGAGGATAATCCTCAAGTTACGGACCCAGTCCGTGTAATTGCTACCATCATCTTTCAACTTTGCTTTCTCAAGGAACGCATTAAAATTCAACGGAACAACAGCACGGGCCATCTATCTACAATCAAACATAAACAAGCAAGATACTATCAGGTACTAAGTTTCATGATAAATTTAGGTTCAATTAATCATATTACTTAAAGAACTCCCACTTAGATAGACATCCCTCTAATCCTCTAAGTGATTACGTGATCCAAATCAACTAAACCATGTCCGATCATCACGTGAGATGGAGTAGTTTCATTGGTGAACATCACTATGTTGATCATATCTACTATATGATTCACGCTCGACCTTTCGGTCTCCGTGTTCCGAGGCCATATCTGTATATGCTTGGCTCATCAAGTATAACCTGAGTATTCCGCGTATGCAACTGTTTTGCACCCGTTGTATTTGAACGTAGAGCCTATCACACCCGATCATCACGTGGTGTCTCAGCACGAAGAACTTTTGCAACGGTGCATACTCAGGGAGAACACTTCTTGATAATTAGTGAGAGATCATCTTATAATGCTACCGTCAATCAAAGCAAGATAAGATGCATAAAAGATAAACATCACATGCAATCAATATAAGTGATATGATATGGCCATCATCATCTTGTGCTTGTGATCTCCATCTTCGAAGCACCATCGTGATCACCATTGTCACCGGCGTGACACCTTGATCTCCATCGTAGCATCGTTGTCGTCTCGCCAATTTTATGCTTCCACGACTATCGCTACCGCTTAGTGATAAAGTAAAGCATTACAGCGCGATTGCATTGCATAGAATAAAGCGACAACCATATGGCTCCTGCTAGTTGCCGATAACTCGGTTACAAAACATGATCATCTCATACAATAAAATTTAGCATCATGTCTTGACCATATCACATCACAACATGCCCTGCAAAAACAAGTTAGACGTCTTCTACTTTGTTGTTGCAAGTTTTACGTGGCTGCTACGGGCTTAAGCAAGAACCAATCTTACCTACGCATCAAAACCAGAACGATAGTTTGTCAAGTTGGTGCTGTTTTAACCTTCGCAAGGACCGGGCGTAGCCACACTCAGTTCAACTAAAGTTGGAGAAACTGTCACCCGCTAGCCACCTTTGTGCAAAGCATGTTGGGAGAACCGGTCTCGCGTAAGCGTACGCGTAATGTCGGTCCGGGCCGCTTCGTCCAACAATACCGCCGAAACAAAGTATGACATGCTGGTAAGCAGTATGACTTATATCGCCCACAACTCACTTGTGTTCTACTCGTGCATATAACATCAACACATAAAACCTAGGCTCGGATGCCACTGTTGGGGAACGTAGTAATTTAAAAAAAATTCCTACGCACACGCAAGATCATGGTGATGCATAGCAACAAGAGGGGAGAGTGTGATCTACGTACCCTTGTAGATCGACAGAGCTCCGAGTTCTAGCACATGTTCAGCTCGATGACGATCCCCGGACTCCGATCCAGCAAAGTGTCGGGGAAGAGTTCCGTCAGCACGATGGCGTGGTGACGATCTTGATGTACTACCGTCGCAGGGCTTCGCCTAAGCACCGCTACAATATTATCGAGGATTATGGTGGAAGGGGGCACCACACACGGCTAATAATATGATCACATGGATCAACTTCTGTCTAGGGGTGCCCCCTGCCCCTGTATATAAAGGAGCAGGGGGAGGTGCGGCCGGCCAGGAGAAGGGCGTGCCAGGAGGAGTCCTACTCCCAACGGGAGTAGGATTCCCCCCATTTCCTAGTTGGAATAGGATTCGGGAGGGGGAAAGAGGAGAGAGAGAAGGAAGGGGGGGGCGTTGCCCCCCTCTCCTTGTCCTATTCGGACTAGGGGGCGAGGGGCGCGCGGCCCAGCCCTGGCCACCTCTCCTCTCTTCCACTAAAGCCCACTAAGGCCCATATACCTCCCGGGGGGTTCCGGTAACCTCCCGGTACTCCGGTAAAATCCCGATTTCACTCGGAACACTTCCGATATCCAAATATAGGCTTCCAATATATCAATCTTTATGTCTCGACCATTTCGAGACTCCTCGTCATGTCTGTAATCACATCCGGGACTCCGAACAAACTTCGGTACATCAAAATGCATAAACTCATAATATAACTGTCATCAAAACCTTAAGCGTGCAGACCCTACGGGTTCGAGAACAATGTAGACATGACCGAGACACGTCTCCGATCAATAACCAATAGCGGAACCTGGATGCTCATATTGGCTCCCACATATTCTACGAAGATCTTTATTGGTCAGACTGCATAACAACATACGTTGTTCCCTTTGTCATCGGTATGTTACTTGCCCGAGATTCGATCGTCGGTATCTCAATACCTAGTTCAATCTCGTTACCGGCAAGTCTCTTTACTCGTTTCGTAATACATCATCTTGCAACTAACTCATTAGTTGTAATGCTTGCAAGGCTTATGTGATGTGCATTACCGAGAGGACCCAGAGATACCTCTCCGACAATCGGAGTGACAAATCCTAATCTCGAAATACGCCAACCCAACATGTACCTTTGGAGACACCTGTAGATCTCCTTTATAATCACCCAGTTACGTTGTGACGTTTGGTAGCACACAAAGTGTTCCTCCGGCAAACGGGAGTTGCATAATCTCATAGTCATAGGAACATGTATAAGACATGAAGAAAGCAATAGCAACATACTAAACGATCAGGTGCTAAGCTAATGGAATGGGTCATGTCAATCATATCATTCTCCTAATGATGTGATCCCATTAATCAAATGACAACACATGTCTATGGTTAGGAAACATAACCATCTTCGATTAACGAGCTAGTCAAGTAGAGGCATACTAGTGACGTTTGGTTTGTCTATGTATTCACACAAGTATTATGTTTCCGGATAATACAATTCTATCATGAATAATAAACATTTATCATGATATAAGGAAATAAAATAATAACATTATTATTGCCTCTAGGGCATATTTCCTTCAGTATCGTCCCTAGTTGATCATGTATCGTGTATCTTCCTTTATATTCGAGGATCTAGCACATGTGTGACTTATTCATGTTGGTTTGAGTGTTCCTCTTTGTGATCCTCTGTGTTTCCCCCTTGTGTTTCCCCTCATGTTCTTCGTGTTCTTCGCAGGTCCCGCTCCTTTCATGAAAGATCGGGCGATTAGGGTTCTACCCTACATCATCTTGGTATCTAGAGCCACATTGATCATGATTTCGGAGCCTCCCCGTTGTGTTTCTAGCCTTGTTTTGTTGTTTTTTGTCCTAATTCGTAAAAATCCCCACAAAAATAGCCCCAATTTTTTTTATTTATTCGTGTGTTGAGATTTTGTTGGTTTGGATCCATGGATTTGCTTTGTTTTGAGTGGATCTAGCTTTCCCCCCCCTTTCCCCACCCTTTCCATCCACAAAATCCTCCGGATTTGACCATTTTCATAACCCCCATCACGAACACGTGAAGTTCATTCTGTGCCCGAAATTCACCCAGGCACCGGATGTCCAGCGACCGGACGACCAACCTAGCCCGGACGTCCGACCAACCCTGACGAAACTGAATTTCTTTCGGTTTTGCACCACCACCACCCCACATTTCCGCATACGCACTCCTACCACCTATACACCATCACCAATTCCGCTTACCACCACCATTGCTTACCCGTCTCGCACTACGACACGTGTTACCACTTCGAGCTTTGAGAATTTGAGTTGTGGTTCCGTATCCTTTTGTGTTTCGGCTATCTAAGTACGGTTCGACATCAACATCACCGCCGCTCATCTTCGCCACGGACGCGTCATCAACAACTACCACCTCGACTACATCTTTGTACTCATGCCACCATTTTGACACCATATCGTCCGCAACAAACGGTAACCTCATCTTGGTATTGTACAAATCACTCTTGACATTACATTGATAGCTATCATAGCCTTACTCCTTTGCGTTGCTTACCCATCGAGACTAGCCATTGAGTATTGCTGGCAACGAGACTTGTGCACATTAGTGATCATACTTCCCATAGCATACATACATCATTGTTGCATATATTGGTATCATCTCTTGTGTCACAAAGTTGTCGTCGCATACACAATTGCTAGCATCATTCATCAAGCATTGCATCAGAAAGGAGCTCAAACATCAAAGATCCAAACAAGCTTTTAAGCAAAGAGGAAAGATAAGCAAAGAGCTTTTAAGAAAGAACAATAGCATTCATACAACATTAAGATTGTCATACTAGATCATCTTGGATCATATCATAGAAACACCTTGCATAGAGCATACTTGGGATAGAAGTCGTTACATTTTTGCTAAGTAGGTTGTGCACAAGTTCTTTGTATCTGCCTATTGTGCAATCGTGCTAGAGTCTCTCTAGTGTTGTGCAACAAGAGCATTTTTGTGGATTCCACATTTTGGCTCACCCTTGGTTGCACGACCCCACTTATCTTTTTGCGTGTGTGTTTCCGTGTACCTTATATGCTTGGTCTACTTGATACATTGCATCTTGCGAAACTTTTCCAACATTATTGAAGCTCACTTACAATTGCATCAATTTTTGTGCCACCGTCCTAACCAAACTCCACCATAAGCTTTTACTTGTGTAGGTGTGAGAAACCGACAAGAGCTAGTACCAATTGTGCTATTTCCTTGTCCTACATTGGAGTGATCATCGATCCACTTTCAACTTTGGTAAAGGTACATTTGGTATTCGTTCTTCTGTTTCTACCACTCACATTTGTCTTGGAATGATGGATAGGCTAAGTACTTCTACCAACCCACTCTTCATTGAGCACGACGACGACATGAACTCCAACGTCACCAAGAGTCACCTCTTTGGTGCACAACGTGCTTTGCATCAAGAGCAACAAGCCATGAGTGAGCGCATCGACAACCTCTCCGCCAACTTGCGACTCTCCTAGAAACGTACAAGGGACTACTTCGACCACAAGCTCGACGATCACAAGCAAGAGAATGATGCAAGGATGGACGAGATTCATGCTTTGTTGCTCAACCGCTCTTCTTCCACTTCATCTTCATCAAGAAGGACTCGCTCAAGTCGACACTCCGACTTCACCCTCTTTGGCTCAAGTACACCGACATCGAACACTTTACGCCGTGCCACGTGCAATGATCGTCAAGAAAGCCTCAATCCTCTATGCGACACCGACTCTCAAGAGCTCCAACGACATAAAACCCAAGAGGCTTTTGCACTAGCACGAGAATGGCAACACCAACGCCAACATGAAGAGGAAGAGCGAGTGCATCTACACCATGTTGCACAAGATGCCGAGGCACAACGCCTAGAACAACAACTCCATGAAGCTCAAGCACTTGCGGCGTAACAAGCCCTTCGAGATTCGAGTCGAGTCGTAGCCGACCGAGGCTGACAAGCTCGTGAACATGAAGAAGCACTCCGCGAAGAAATTCAAGAACGAAGATTCCAAGCTCGCGTGCATCGTCAAGTTCATCCTCGAGCTCGACAAGCTCCTCCACAAGCTCGCCAAGAACATCAATTTCATCAAGCGCATGAAGACAATGGAAATCCTCCACTACAAGAGAAACATGAGCTTGACAACCCTCCTCACCAAGAGCAACACGAGCTTGACAATCATCTACAACACATGCGTCATCACCCCCGACCCCAACACAATGAAGAGCAACGCTATGGCAAGCGCAAGTTCACCATGCCCAAGTTCAAAGGAAGCAAACATCCCGAAGAGTACCTTTCATGGGCTTTGAAAGTTGATAAGATCTTCCGTTTGCACAACTACGACGAAGAGAAGAAGATCGCGATGGCATCCCTTGAGTTCCAAAACTATGTCCTCATTTGGTGGGAACAAGTCATCGAGCACCGAGAGGCAAGAGGTGAACCACCCATCACTACTTGGGCGCAAATGAAGGATGTCATGAGAGCACGCTTTGTGCCTACCTACTACAACCACGACCTCTTCAAGAAACTCCAACTACTCAAGCAAGGAACCAAGAGCGTTGAAGAGTACTACAAGGAGATGGAGATTGCCATGATAAGAGCCAACGTCACGGAGGATGATGAGCAAACAATGGCACGTTTCTTGAATGGACTCAACCATCCTATCAAGAAGATCGCCGACTTCCAACCATACTCGAACCTCATCGAGCTAGTGCATCAAGCTACAAAGCGGAACGTCAAGTGCAAGACGATTTCAAGTATGCCAAGTTCTCATCGAAGTCCTACGGCTTCTCCAACAACCAAGCTTCAACGACTCCAACACCGTCTATCAAGCCTTCTACACGCAACATCGACAAGTCGAGTTCCAAAAAAGCTTCGTCAACTCCAAGTCATCCTCCTACTACAAGCAACTTCAAGCCGAGAGCTTCATCATCCTCAACCCCCACCAATGAGACCGTCAAGACGAGTTCCTTCAAATGCTTCACATGCGGAGGCCGAGGCCACAAGTCCTATGAGTGCACCAACAAGCGGACCATGATACTCAACGACGACGGCACCTACGATTCGATGAGTGAAGGAGAAATGGACACTCTTGAGCAAGTCGCCATGCACCGGCAAGTGAACAGCGAAGAGGAACAAGTCTTTTGCGATGAAGATTCAAGTCCCGCTCTTCTTGTCTCCAAAGTCTTGACTCTCCAACATCACCAAGAAGAAGACCAAACATGCCACATATTCCACACAAAGGCCGGCATCAATGGATGATCCGTCAAGGTCATCATTGATGGAGGGAGTTGTCATAACCTCACAAGTGAAGAACTTTGCTCCAAGGTCCAATTTCCCAAGACGAAGCATCCGCATCCATACAAAGTGCAATGGCTTAGCGACTCCGGCACTATCCAAGTCGAGCATCGAGTACAAGTCTCCTTCAAAATTGGCGCCTATGAAGACACCTTGGAGTGCGACGTCATTCCAATGACCATTTGCCACCTTCTCCTTGGACGCCCATGGAAATTTGATAGAGGAGTCATCCACAGTGGACGAACGAACCACTACATCTTCAAGATGAAGGGCAAGGAGTACGTCCTTCGTCCAATGTCGCCAAGCCAAGTGATTGCCGACAAGCAAGCCACCCATCGTGGAGATCATAGTGATAGAGTGAGCCACCAAAAAGAGAGTGAGCACCACAAGCCCAAATCAAACACCTCCATGATGAGCAAAAAGAAGAACTTAGTCCTATTTTCCACCAAAAGTGAGATAATAGGAGTGTGTGATAACCCATCTAGTGTCCTACACTACGTCCTTGTGTGCAAGGACAATGCCCCACAAACTAACACTTCTCACACTCTTCCTCTAGTATTGTCTTCTTTTTTGCAGTAATTTCACGATGTTTTCCCTGACGAGCTACCTCCGGGACTACCTCCACTACGAGGCATTGAGCACCGCATTGACCTAATCCCCGGAGCACCACTTCCGAACAAAGCTGCCTACCGCGTCAACCCCGAAGAAACCAAAGAAATACAAAGGCAAGTAAAGCATCTCATAGACCATGGACATGCGCATGAAAGTTTGAGCCCTTGTGCCATCCCGGTCATTCTTGTGCCAAAACGATACTGTAGCTTTCGCATGTGCTCCGATTGTAGACCTATCAATGCTATCACCGTTCGTTATAGGTATCCCATTCCACGCCTTGACGATATGCTTGATGAACTTAGTGGTGCCACTATATTTTCCAAAATTGACCTTAAGAGTGGTTACTATCAAATCCGCATACATGAGGGTGATGAATGGAAGACCGCTTTCAAAACCAAGTTTGGGTTATATGAGAGGTTAGTCATGCCTATGGGTCTCTCGGAAGCACCAGGTACTTTTATGCGTCTTATGAATCATGTCTTTCGCCCTTACATTGGTGTGTTTGTTGTGGTCTACTTCGATGACATCCTTGTTTTTAGCAAGTCTCTCAAAGAGCATGTCACCCATGTTCGCACCGTTTTACAAACTCTTCGGAAAGAGCGTCTCTATGCTAATATGGAGAAATGCCTTTTTGGCATTGACAAGCTCGTTTTCTTGGGTTTTGTTGTTTCCTCTAAGGGTGTTCATGTTGATGAGTCCAAGATCAATGCTATTAAGAACTGGCCACAACCAACCAATTTGCATCAAGTGTGTAGCTTTCTTGGCCTTGCGAGTTTCTATCATCACTTTGTGAAGGATTTTAGCACCATTGCTTTGCCTTCGCATGCTTTGAGCAAGAAGAATGCGCCTTTTGTTTGGGGACCATCCCAAGATACCGCTTCCCATGCTTGCATTATCCAACTTTGACAAACCCTTTGAGATCCATTGCGATGCTAGTGGTAATGGCATAGGAGGTGGGTTAACACAAGAGAAGCGCCCAATAGCATACTTTAGTGAGAAACTCTCCAGCACGCAACTCAATTACACCATCTATGACAAAGAGCTATATGCTTTAGTCTGCGTTTTGCATGAATGGGAACACTATATTCGCCCTCATGAGTTTATCATTCATACCGATCCTGAAACGCTCAAGTATCTTAAGGGCCAAACCAAGTTGAACAAGCGTCATGCTAAATGGAGTGAATTTATTGAGTATTTTCCTTATGTCATCAAGTACATTAAAGGTAAAGAAAACATTGTGGCGGATGCCCTTTCTCGCATATGCATGCTTGTTACTCATCTTGAATTGGATGTCATTGGTTTTGAGCATATCAAAGACTTGTATGAGCATGACCCTACTTTTGCGACTCCTTATGCCAAGTGATTGATGCACACCTCTTGGGAACGCTGTTACATCAAAGATGGATATCTTATGAGAGCTAACAAACTTTGCATCCCCGAGTCTTCTCTTCATTTGTTGCTTTTGCAGGAATCTCATGGAGGAGGCTTAATGGGACATTTTGGACGAGACAAGACGTTTGCCACGCTCTCGAAGAACTACTTTTGGCCCAAGATGTTTCATGATGTCAACTGCTTCACCAACTGATGCTCTACATGTCGCAAAGCTAAGTCCAAAGCTCAATCTCATGGCCTTTATATGCCTCTACCAATTCCATATCAACCATGGGAAGACATTAGCATGGACTTTGTAATTGGTTTGCCTAGGACTCGAAATGGGAAGGATTCGGTATTAGTCGTTGTGGACGGTTTCTCAAAAATGGCACATTTCATTCCTTGCAACAAGATAGATGATGCTTCACATGTTGCTAATCTCTTCTGTAGGGACATATTGCGTCTACATGGAGTGCCAAAGACTATTGTCTCGGACCGCGACGTCAAGTTCCTTAGCTACTTTTGGAAGACCCTATGCGCCAAGCTCGGAATAAAGCTACTTTTCTCCACGGCATATCATCCACAAACCGATGGCCAAACGGAAGTTACTAACCGCACACTCTCCGCTCTACTTCGAGTACTCATCAAGAAGAACATCAAGGAGTGGGAGGAGTGCCTACCTATTGCCGAGTTCGCCTACAACCAAGCAAGACACTCAACAACCAGCAAGTCCCCCTTCGAGGTCGTCTACGGGTTCAACCCTTTGTCACCATTGGACAATATCCCTCTACCACTCCAAGAGCGCATCAATTTGGACGCTAGTGCAAGAGCGACACATCTCAAGAAGGTGCATGAAGACACAAGGAACATCATTGAGCACCAAGTTCAACGCCTTGCGTCCAAGCTCAACTACAACAAGCAACCTATGGTCTTCAACATTGGTGATCTCGTGTGGCTACACCTTCGCAAGGATCGCTTTCCACAAGAACGCAAGTCCAAGCTTCGACCGCGAACGGATGGACCCTTCAAGGTGCTCGCACAATACAACGACAACGCTTACAAGATCGACCTCCCGCGCGACAAGTACAACGTGAGCAACATCTTCAACGTCAAAGATCTTTCTCCCTTCCATGGTGATGAAGAATTTGATCCGAGGACGGATCTTCCCCAGGCGAGGGGAGATGATGCGATGCATCCCAAGGTCATCCCCATGGACCTACCATCGCCTCACCAAGTGCCTAGCGGACCCATGACACGAGCACGTGCAAGAGCTCTCGAAACCGAGGTGACATCACTCCTCTCAGATTTCCACTTAGATGCACATGAGACAGGGCTACTACCTCATATGGACACGTTGTGCATACTCAGGTATCATGGAGAAGCTAAGGAGCAAGGAGAAGAAGAAGAGGAAGATGGACGTGAAGACGGAGACGAAGAAGAAGAGGAGCTCAAAGTCTCCAGGCTCCGGACGACCGACGAACCCCGGACGTCTGACGACCTCCAGGCTCCTGACGTCCGGCCTCCTCCGGATGACCGACACTTCCACACCCGAGCCAAAACAGACGGACATCCGTCGCCCCACGGACGACCGACGCCGGACATCTGACCCCAACCGGACGACCGACCGAAGACCACCCGAGCCGAATCTACGAACGTCCGACAGGCACCGGACGTCCGGACCCTTGTGAACCTCCGGACGACCAGTGATGATGTAGGGTAGGACCCTAATCGGCCGATCTTTCACGAAAGGAGTGGAATCCGCGATGAACTCAAAGAACACGAGGAGAAAAAGAGAAGAAACACAAGGGAAACACAATAGAATCACTAAACCAACACAAGAAATACATAGGGTTCACACGGTACACGATCAACTAAGGACGATACAAGGGTAACGGTCTTCTCCGTGAGGAGGTCTTGATGTTCTTCCCTAAAGAGGGGTCTTGAATCCGCTTGGGGGATCTTCTCTGTAGGAGGCTCGAATCTCCGAGGAGAAGGTAACCAAATGGATGAGCAAAGCTCTCACACAAAATATGAGCTAATCCTTTGCTAACCCTAGAAAGTTGGACGAGGTGGAGTATATATAGTCCTAGTGCAAAATAGGGGGGCGAAGGGGTACATGGGCTGTGGCCCAACTCGAAACGGTGCACAGGCATCGGACGTCCGGGGGTCACCGGTCGTCCGGAGGCTCGCGAGGGTCCGGACGTCCGGTGCCTATCGGACGTCCGTAGATTCTTCTCGGGTGGTCTTCGGTCGGACGTCCAAGCATCGGATGCCCATGGGTTTTGGCTCGGGTGTGGAAACGGCGGTCGTCTGAAGGGGGCCAGACGTCCGGAGCCTGGAGGTCATCGGACGTCCGGGATCTGTCGGTCGTCCGGAGCCTGGGGACTTCGAGCAGTTCTCCTTCTTGTCCCATGAACTTGGCGTCTTCACCGTCTTGTTCGTTGAGTGTAGTTGGTCCGTGGCTTTCCTCCAAGTACCTGATCATACATAGGGTTTCCACTTGAGGTAGTAGCCAATTCTCATGCATGGAAAGTGGAAGTTCGGAGAGGAGTGAGTTGACCTTATCTTTGATAGCCTTGGCTCGGGCTCTTGTCATTGGTCCAAGTGGTGGTGTTGAAGGTGTTGGTGCGTCCATGGGGACGATCGTGGGATGCTCCGCATCATCTCCCCTCCCTTGGGGAAGATCCGTCCTCAGATCAAATTATTCATCACCATGGAAGGGAGAAAGATCTTTGACGTTGAAGATGTCGCTCACGCTGTACTTGTCGCGCGGGAGGTCGATCTTGTAAGCGTTGTCGTTGTATCATGCGAGCACCTTGAAGGGTCAATCCGATCGCGGTCGAAGCTTGGACTTGTGTTCTTGTGAAAATCTATCATTGCGAAGGTGTAGCCACACGAGATCACCAATGTTAAAGACCATAGGTTGCTTGTTGTAGTTGAGCTTGGATGCAAGGCGTTGAACTTGGCGCTCGATGGTGTTCCTTGTGTCTTCATGCACCTTCTTGAGATGTGTCGCTCTTGCGCTAGCGTCCAAATTGATGCGCCCTTGGAGTGGTAGAGGAAGATTGTCCAATGGTGACAAAGGGTTGAACCCGTAGACGACCTCGAAGGGGGACTTGCCGGTTGTTGAGTGTCTTGCTCGGTTGTAGGAGAACTCGGCGATAGGTAGGCACTCCTCCCACTCCTTGATGTTCTTCTTGATGAGTACTCGGAGTAGAGCGAAGAGTGTGCGGTTAGTAACTTCTGTTTGGCCATCGGTTTGTGGATGATATGACGTGGAGACAAGTAGCTTGATGTCGAGCTTGGCGCATAGGGTCTTCCAAAAGTAGCTAAGGAACTTGACGTCGCGGTCCGAGACGATAGTATTTGGCACTCCATCTAGACGCAATATGTCCCTACAAAAGAGATTAGCAACATGTGAAGCATCATCTATCTTGTTGCAAGGAATGAAATGTGCCATTTTTGAGAAACGGTCCACAACGACAAATATCGAATCCTTCCCATTTCGAGTCCTAGGCAAACCAAGTACAAAGTCCATGCTAATGTCTACCCATGGTTGATATGGAATTGGTAGAGGCATATAAAGGCCATGGGATTGGGTTTTGGACTTAGCTTTGTGACATGTAGAGCATCGGTTTGTGAAGCGGTTGACGTCGTGAAACATCTTTGGCCAAAAGTAGTTCTTCGAGAGCGTAGCGAACGTCTTGTCGCGTCCGAAATGTCCCACTAAGCCTCCTCCATGAGATTCCTGCAAAAGCAACAAACAAAGAGAAGACTCGGGGATACAAAGTTTGTCAGCTCTCATAAGATATCCATCTTTGATGTAATAGCGTTCCCAGGAGGTGTGCGTCAAACACTTGGCATAAGGCATAGCAAAGGTAGGATCATTCTCATACAAGTCTTTGATATGCTTAAAACCAATGACATCCAATTCAAGTTGAGTAACAAGCATGCATATGCGAGAAAGAGCATCCGCTACTATGTTTTCTTTACCCTTGATGTACTTGATGACATAAGGAAAAGACTCAATAAATTCACTCCATTTAGCATGACGCTTGTTCAACTTGGTTTGTCCCTTAAGATACTTGAGAGTCTCATGATTTGTATGAATGATAAACTCATGGGGACGAAGGTAATGTTCCCATTCATGCAAAACATGGACTAAAGCATATAGCTCTTTGTCATAGATGGGGTAATTGAGTTGCGCGCTGATACGTCTCAAACATATCTATAATTTTTGATTGCTCCATGCTATGTTATCTACTGTTTTGGGCGGTATTGGGCTTTATTATCCACTTTATATTATTTTTGGGACTAACCTATTAACCGGAGGCCCAGCCCAGATTTGCTGTTTTTTGCCTATTTCAGTGTTTCGAAGAAAAGGAATATCAAACGGAGTCGAAACGGAACGAAATCAACTCGAGACGTTATTTTTGGAAGGAAAGCTACCGGATGGACTTGGACCCCACTTCAGGAGAGAAGAGAGGTGCCCACGAGGGTGGGGGCGCGTCCCCTGCCTCGTGGGGCCCCCGAAGCTCCACCGACGTACTTCCTGCACCCATATATACCTACGTATTCTAAAACTTCCAGAACAGAGAATAGATCGGGAGTTCCGCTGCCAGAAGCCTCCGTAGCCACCGAAAACCAATCTAGACCCGTTTCGGCACCCTGCCGGAGGGGGAATCCCTCTCCGGTTGCCATCTTCATCATCCTGATGCTCTCCATGACGAGGAGGGAGTAGTTCTCCCTCGGGGCTGAGGGTATGTACCAGTAGCTATGTGTTTGATCTCTCTCTCTCTCGTGTTCTTGAGGTGATACGATCTTGATGTATCGTGAGCTTTGCTATTATATTTGGATCCTATGATGTTTCTTCCCCTCTCTACTCTCTTGTAATGGATTGAGTTTCCCCTTTGAAGTTATCTTATCGGATTGAGTCTTTAAGGATTTGAGAACACTTGATTTATGTCTTGCGTGGGATAATCGTGGTGACAATGGGTTATTCTATTGATTCACTTGATGTATGTTTTGGTGATCAACTTGCGGGTTCCGCCCATGAACCTATGCATAGGGCTTGGCACACGTTTTCGTCTTGACTCTCCGGTAGAAACTTTGGGGCACTCTTTGAGGTTCTATGTGTTGGTTGAATAGATGAATCTAAGATTGTGTGATGCATATCGTATAATCATACCCACGGATACTTGAGGTGACAGTGGAGTATCTAGGTGACATTAGGGTTTTGGTTGATTTGTGTCTTAAGGTGTTATTCTAGTACAAACTCTAGGGCTGTTTGTGACACTTATAGGAACAGCCCAACGGATTGATTGGAAAGAATAACTTTGAGGTGGTTTCGTACTCTACCATAATCTCTTCGTTTGTTCTCCGCTATTAGTGACTTTGCAGTGACTCTTTGTTGCATGTTGAGGGATAGTTATGTGATCCAATTATGTTATTATTGTTGAGAGAACTTGCACTAGTGAAAGTATGAACCTTAGGCCTTGTTTCAACGCATTGCAATACCGTTTTTGCTCACTTTTATCATTAGTTGCCTTGCTGTTTTTATAGTTTCAGATTACAAAAACCTTTATCTACCATCCATATACCACTTGTATCACCATCTCTTCGCCGAACTAGTGCACCTATACAATTTACCGTATTGGGTGTGTTGGGGACACAAGAGACTCTTTATTATTTGGTTGCAGGGTTGCTTGAGAGAGACCATCTTCATCCTACGCCTCCTACGGATTGATAAACCTTAGGTCATCCACTTGAGGGAAATTTGCTACTATCCTACAAACCTCTGCACTTGGAGGCCCAACAACGTCTACAAGAAGAAGGTTGTGTAGTAGACATCAAGCTCTTTTCTGGCGTCGTTGCCGGAGAGGTGAGTGCTTGAAGGTATATCTTTAGATCTTGCAATCAAATCTTTTTGTTTCTTGTTTTATCACTAGTTTAGTGTATAAAAGAAAACTACAAAAAAATGGAATTTAGTTTGCCTCATACGCATCATCTTTTTAATATCTTTCATGAGTATGATGGAAAGGGAATTTGTGCCAAAGTATTAGAAGAAGAATGCATTAAAATGTTTGGCACTAAATCTTTGTATGATGAGCATGATTGCAATGTTGTTAGTATGAATTCCTTGAATATCCATGATGCTAATGATATGCAAATCCACAAGCTTGGGGAAGCTAAGTTTGATGAAGATGATATTTTTTGTCCCCCAAGTTTTGATGAGCAAATTTATTATGATGAAAGCATACCTCCTATTTATGATGATTATATTGATCAAAGTGGATTTGGAGAGGTCATGACTTTATTTTGTGATGAATCCACTATTTCGGAAGAGGTTCCAATTGATTATGAGAACAAAGTTGCTATCTATGATGATTATTGTGATGACTTGCATGCTATGAAGAATAATGATATCCATGAAACTTGTCATCATTATTTTAGTTTTCAATTGGATTATGCCTCACATGATAATTATTTTGTTGAGTTTGCTCCCACTATTATTCATGAGAAGAATCTTGCTTATGTGGAGAGTAATAAAATTTCTATGCTTGTAGATCTTGAAAAGAATGCTTTAGGTGCTGGTTATATTGTTGAATTCATTCATGATGCTACTGAAAATTATTATGAGGGAGGAATATATGCTTGTAGGAGTTGCAATAATATCAAGTTTCCTCTCTATGTGCTTAAAGTTTTAAAGTTATGCTTGCTTTACCTTCCTATGCAAGTTGATTCTTGTTCCCATGTTGTTTGCTCATAAAATCCCTATGCATTGGAAGTGGATTAGGCTTAAATGTGCTAGTCATATTCTTTATGATGCTCTGTTTATGTTTCGATTCTTATCTTTTATGTGAGCATCGTTGAAATCATCATGCCTAGCTAGGGGAGTTAAACGATAGCGCTTGTTGGGAGGCAACCCAACTTTATTTTTATTCCTTGATTTTTGATCCTGTTTAGTAATAAATAATTTATCTAGCCACTGTTATTATTGAGTTTTTATGTTTTAATTAGTGTTCGTGCCAAGTAGAACCGTTGGGAAGACTTGGGAAAGTCTTGTTGATCTTGCTGTAAAAAACAGAAACTTCAGCGCTCACGAGAATTGCTGCCATTTTTTATTGGAGAGAGCTATTTAGTTAATTCTTTATGCAGATGATTACTAGATAAATTACTCACGTACAGAAGTTTATTTTAGAATTTGTGGGGTTCCAGAAGTTTGCGTTAGCTAGAGATTACTACAGACTGTTCTGTTTTTGACAGATTCTGTTTTTTGTGTTATGTTTGCTTATTGCGATGAATCTATGGCTAGTAAAAGAGTTTATAAACCATAGATAAGTTGGAATACAGTAGGTTTAACACCAATATAAATAAATAATGAGTTCATTACAGTACCTTGAAGTGGTGTTTTGTTTTCTTTCGCTAACGGAGCTTACGAGTTTTCTGTTAAGTTTTGTGTTGTGAAGTTTTCAAGTTTTGGGTAAAGATTCGATGGACTATGGAATAAGGAGTGGCAAGAGCCTAAGCTTGGGGATGCCCAAGGCACCCCAAGGTAATAGTCAAGTACAACCAAAAGCCTAAGCTTGGGGATGCCCCAGAAGGCATCCCCTCTTTCGTCTTCGTTCATCGGTAACTTTACTTGGAGCTATATTTTTATTCGCCACATGATATGTGTTTTGCTTGGAGCGTCATTTTATTTACTTTTGTTTTGCTTTCTGTTTTAATAAAATACCAAGATCTGAAATTATTAAATGTTAGAGAGTCTTCATATAGTTGCATGATTATTCAACTACTCATTGATCTTTACTTATATCTTTCGGAGTAGTTTGTCGTTTGCTCTAGTGCTTCACTTATATCTTTTTAGAGCACGGTGGTGGTTTTATTTTGAAGAATTAGATGAACTCTCGTGCTGCACTTATATTATTTTGAGAGTCTTTAGAACAGCATGGTAGTTTGCTTTGGTTATGAAACTAGTCCTAATATGATGGGCATCCAAGAGGGATATAATAAAAACTTTCATATAGAGTGCATTTAATACTATGAGAAGTTTGATACTTGATGATTGTTTTGAGATATGAGGGTGGTAATATTAGAGTCATGCTAGTTGAGTAGTTGTGAATTTGAGAAATACTTGGGTTGAAGTTTGTGATTCCCGTAGCATGCACGTATGGTGAACCGTTATGTGATGAAGTCGGAGCATGCTTTATTTATTGATTGTCTTCCTTATGAGTGGCAGTCGGGGACGAGCGATGGTCTTTTCCTACTAATCTATCCCCCTAGGAGCATGCGCGTAGTACTTTGTTTCGATAACTAATGTATTTTTGCAATAAGTATGTGAGTTCTTTATGACTAATGTTGAGTCCATGGATTATACGCACTCTCACCCTTCCACCATTGCTAGCCTCTCTAGTACCGCACAACTTTCTCCGGTACCATAAAACCATCATATAGCTTCCTCAAAACAGCCACCATACCTACCTATTATGGCATTTCCATGGCCACTCCGAGATATATTGCCATGCAACTTTCCACCGTTCCGTTTATTATGACACGCTTCATCATTGTCATATTGCTTTGCATGATCATGTAGTTGACATCATATTTGTGGCAAAGCCATCGTTCATAATTCTTCCATACATGTCACTCTTGAGTCATTGCACATCCCGGTACACCGCCGGTGGCATTCATATAGAGTCATATTTTGTTCTAAGTATCGAGTTGTAATTCTTGAGTTGTAAGTAAATAAAAGTGTGATGATCATCATTATTAGAGCATTGTCCTAGTGAGGAAAGGATGATGGAGACTATGATTCCCCCATAAGTCGGGATGAGACTCCGGACGAAAAAAGAGAGAAAAAAGAGGCCATAAAAAAAGAGAAGGCCCAAAAAAAACAAAAACAAAAAAATGAGAGAAAAAGAGAGAAGGGACAATGCTACTATCCTTTTACCACACATGTGCTTGAAAGTAGCACCATGATCTTCATTATAAAGAGTCTCCTATGTTGTCACTTTCATATAAGTGGGAATCTTTCATTATAGAACTTGGCTTGTATATTCCAATGATGGGCTTCCTCAAAATGCCCTAGGTCTTCGTGAGCAAGCGAGTTGGATGCACACCAACTTAGTTTCTTTTGTTGAGCTTTCATACATTTATAGCTCTAGTGCATTCGTTGCATGGCAATCCCTACTCACTCACATTGATATCTATTGATGGGCATCTCCATAGCCCGTTGATACGCCTAGTTGATGTGAGACTATCTTCTCCCTTTTTGTCTTCTCCACAACCACCATTCTATTCCACATATAGTGCTATGTCCATGGCTCACACTCATGTATTGCGTGAAGATTGAAAAAATTTGAGAACATCAAAAGTATGAAACAATTGCTTGGCTTGTCATCGGAGTTCTGCATGATTTAAATACGTTGTGTGGTGAAGATGGAGCATGGCCAGACTATATGATTTTGTAGGGATAACTTTCTTTGGCCATGTTATTTTGAGAAGACATAATTGCTTTGTTAGTATGCTTGAAGTATTATTATTTTTATGTCAATTTTAAACTTTTGTCTTTAATCTTATGGATCTGAATATTCTTGCCACAATAAAGAGAACTACATGGATAAATATGTTAGGTAGAATTCCACATCAAAAATTCTGTTTTTATCATTTACCTACTCGAGGACGAGCAGGAATTAAGCTTGGGGATGCTTAACACGTGTCCAACGTATCTATAATTTTTGATTGCTCCATGCAATGTTATCTACTGTTTTGGGCAATATTGGGATTTATTATCCACTTTTATATTATTTTTGGAACTAACCTATTAACCGGAGGCCCAACCCAGATTTGCTGTTTTTTTTTGCCTATTTCAGTGTTTCGAAGAAAAGGAATATCAAACGGAGTCAAAATGGAACGAAATCAACTGGAGGAGTTATTTTTGGAAGGAAAGCTATCGGATGGACTTGGATCCCACGTTAGGAGAGAAGGGAGGTGCCCACGAGGGTGGGGGCGCGCCCACCCCCCTAGGGCGCGCCCCCTGCCTTGTGGGGGCCCTGAAGCTCCACTGACGTACTTCCTGCACCCATATATACCTACGTATCCTAAAACTTCCAGAACAGAGAATAGATCGGGAGTTCCGCCGCCAGAAGCATCCGTAGCCACCGAAAACCAATCTAGACCCGTTCCGGCACCCTGCCGGAGGGGGAATCCCTCTCCGGTGGCCATCTTCATCATCCTGGTGCTCTCCATGACGAGGAGGGAGTAGTTCTCCCTCGGGGCTGAGGGTATGTACCAGTAGCTATGTGTTTGATCTCTCTCTCTCTCATGTTATTGAGGTGATATGATCTTGATGTATCGCGAGCTTTGCTATTATATTTGGATCCTATGATGTTTCTTCACCTCTCTACTCTCTTGTAATGGATTGAGTTTCCCCTTTGAAGTTATCTTATCGGATTGAGTCTTTAAGGATTTGAGAACACTTGATGTATGTCTTGCGTGGGATAATCGTGGTGACAATGGGTTATTCTATTGATTCACTTGATGTATGTTTGGTGATCAACTTGCGGGTTCCGCTCATGAACCTATGCATAGGGGTTGGCACATGTTTTCGTCTTGACTCTACGGTAGAAACTTTGGGGCACTCTTTGAGGTTCTATGTGTTGGTTGAATAGATGAATCTGAGATTGTGTGATGCATATCGTATAATCATACCCATGGATACTTGAGGTGACAATGGAGTATGATGTAGGGTAGAACCCTAATCGCCCGATCTTTCACGAAAGGAGCGGATCCCGCGTAGAACACGAGGAACACGAGGGGAAAATGAGGGAAATCACAAGGGGAAACACAAGAGGAACACTCAAACTAACAAGAACAAATCACACATGGGCTAGATCCTCGAGTACATAAAGTAAGATACACGATCCACGGACAACTAGGGACGATACAAAAGGGTAACTGGTTCTTCTCCGTGAGGAGGTCTTGATGTTCTTCCCTAAAGAGGGGTCTTGAATCCGCTTGGGGGATCTTCTCCGGTGGAGGCTCGAATCTCCGAGGAGAAGGTAACCAAGTGGATGAGCAAAGCTCTCACACAAAATATGAGCGAATCCTTTGCTAACCCTAGAAAGTTGTACGGGATGGAGTATATATAGTCTAGGGGGAGAAGGGATACACGGGCCTTGGCCCTTCACTGTGCGCAGACAGGGGAGGCCGGATGTCCGGGCTGGTCGGGCCGGATGTCCGAGCTTTCAGGCGACGCTGGATGTCCGGGCTGGGGGGCGGATGTCCGGGCTGGAGCGGTGGCATTTGTTGCTCTCGGGTTCGGAGGGGCCGGATTTCCAGGCCAGTGGCCGGATGTCTGGGGGCTCGGGAGGGGCTGGATGTCCGGGCTGCCGGGGCCGGATGTCCGGGGCCTGTAGCCTTCTGTGGCTGGGCTACTGTAGTGGAAGACGCTCCAGAGGCCGGACGTCCGGGGCCTTGGCCGGATGTCCGGGGCTGGGAGATGCTCTTGGCTCCTTCCATTGGTTCTCCTCTTCCGTGGACTTGGGGACTTGTACATCTTCATGCACATCTTCAGGGGGGCCTTCTTGGTACCTAATCATGCACAACACCTCGGACTTAGGTAGTAGCCATGTCTCATGCATAGAAAGTGGAAGTTCGGAGAGGAGTGAGTTCACCTTATCTTCGATAGCTTTGGCTCGGGCTCGTGTCATTGGTCCAAGTGGCGTCGTTGGAGGTGTGGGTGCATCCATGGGGATGATCTTGGGATGCCCGGCATCATCTCCCCTCCCTTGGGGAAGATCCGTGATGCGGAGCATCCCAAGATCATCCCCATGGACGCACCCACACCTCCAACGCCACCGTTTGGGCCAATGACACGAGCCCGAGCCAAGGCTATCGAAGATAAGGTGAACTCACTCCTCTCCGAACTTCCACTTTCTATGCATGAGACATGGCTACTACCTAAGTCCGAGATTTTGTGCATGATTAGGTACTAAAAGGGTCCTCCCGAAGATCCGCATGAAGACGGACAAGTCCCCAAGTCCAAGGACGAGGAGAACCAACGGAAGGAGCCAAGAGAATCTCCCAGGCCCCGGACATCCGGCCCTTGGAGCGCCTTCCTCTTCAGCTGCTCAACCTCCAAGTGTCTACATGCCCCGGACATCCAGCCCGCAAGCCCGGATATCTGGCCCTTCCTGAGGTCCCGGATATCCGGCCCTTCCCAAGGTCCCGGATATCCGGCCCCCCTGCCCGGAAATCCGGACACCCTCGAACCCAAGAGCAACATGGCCAACTTCACCAGCCCGGACATCCGCCCCCCCACAGCCCAGACATCCGGCCCTCCGCGAACGCCCGGACATCCGGCCCGACGTCTGGACGTCCGGCCTCCCTGTCTGCGCACAGTAAAGGGCCGAGGCTCGTGTATCCCTTCTCCCCCTAGACTATATATACTCTATCCCATACAACTTTCTAGGGTTAGCAAATGTTTAGCTCATATTTGTGAGAGAGCTTTGTTCATCCACTTGGTTACCTTCTCCTCGGATATTCGAGCCTCCACCGGAGAAGATCCCCCAAGCGGATTCAAGACCCCTATTTAGGGAAGAACATCAAGACTTCCTCACGGAGAAGAACCGGTTACCCTTTGTATCGTCCCTAGTTGTCCGTGGACCGTGTATCGTTCTATGTATCCGGGGATCTAGCACATGTGTGACTTGTTCTTGTTAGTTTGAGTGTTCCTCTTGTGTTTCCCCTCGTGATTTCCCCCGTTTCCCTCCTTGTGTTCCTCGTGTTCTTCACGGGATCCGCTCCTTTCGTGAAAGATCGGGCGATTAGGGTTCTACCCTACATCATCTTGGTATCAGAGCCACGTTGATCACAATTTCGGAGCCTCCCCGTTGTGTTTCTAGCCTTGTTTTGTTGTTTTTCGTCCTAATTCAAAAATTCCCCACCAAAAATAGCCCCAATTTTTTTTGTGATTTGTTGGTGTGTTGAGATTTTGTTGGTTTGGATCCGTGGATTTGCTTTGTTTTGAGTGGATCTAGCTTCCCATCCTTTTCCCCCCAATTTCCTTCCACAAATTCCTCCGAATTTTCGCCCAGATTTAACCTCCCTACGTGGTGTTCATCCCGTTCATCCCCGGATCTAGAGCCCGGACATCCGGACATCCGGCCCCGCCCAGACATCCGGCCTTCCACCCGGACATCCAGCCCCTGGCAGCCACATATCCATCTACCGCCCCAATTTCCACCAAATTTTATTCCGATGTCCACCATATACCTCCACCACTTCCGCATAACCCAACCATTTTTGGACCGTTTCGCTCTTTGACACAATTGCTACTTCGAGGTTTGAGAATTTGAGTTGCGGTACCGTATCCTTTCGTGTTTCGGCTATTTAGGTACGGTTCGACATCGACATCACCGCCGCTCATCTTCGCCACGGACGCGTCATCAACAATGACCACCTCGACTACATCTTGGTATTCATGCCACCATTTTGACACCATACCGGAAGCAAGACCGGTAACCTCATCTTGGTATTGGACATATCATTCTTGCCATTACATTGATAGCCATCATAGCGTTACTCCTTTGCGTTGCTTACCCATCGAGACTAGCCATTGAGTATTGCCGGCAACGAGACTTGTGCACATTAGTGATCATACTTCCCATAGCATACATACATAATTGTTGCCTATATTGGTATCATCTCTTGTGTCACAAAGTTGTCATCGCATACTCATTTGCTATCTTGGTACGTCAAGCATTGCATGAGAAAAGAGCTCAAACATCAAAGAGGCAACCAAGCTTTTAAGCAAAGAGCTTTTAAGCAAGAACAATAGAATCTTACAACATTAAGATTGTCATACTCGATCATCTTGGATCATATCATAGCAACACCTTGCATACAACATATTTGGGATAGAAGTCGTTACATTTTTGCTAAGTAGGTTGTGCACAAGTTCTTGTATCCGCCTATTGTGCAATCGTGCTAGCATCTCTCTAGTGTTGGGCAACAAGAGCATTTTTGTGGATTCCACATTTTGGCTCACCCTTGGTTGCACAACCCCACTTATCTTTTTGCGCGTGTGTTTCTGTGTACCTTATATGCTTGGTCTACTTGTTACATTGCATCTTGCGAATCTTTTCCAACATTATTGAAGCTCACATACAATTGCATCAAATTTTGTGCCACCATCTTAACCAAGCTACACCAAAAGATTTTACTTGTGTAGGTGTGAGAAACCGACAAGAACTCGTACCAATTGTGCTATTTCCTTGTCCTACATTGGAGTGATCCTCGACCCACTTTCAACTTCGGTCAAGGTACATTTGGTACTCATTCTTCTCTTTCTACCACTCACATTTGTCTTGGAATGATGAATAGGCCAAGTACTTCTACCAACCCACTCTTCATGGAGCAAGACGACAACATGAACTCCTTCGTCACCAAGAGTCACCTCTTTGGTGCACAACATGCTTTGCATCAAGAGCAACAAGCTATGAGTGAACGCATCGACAACCTTGCCACCGACTTGCGACTTTCCGAGCAACGTACAAGGGACTACTTCGACCACAAGCTCGACGATCACAAGCAAGAGAATGATGCAAGGATGGACGGAATTCGTGCTTTGTTGCTCAACCACTCTTCTTCCACTTCAAGAAGGAGTCGTTCAAGCCGCCACTCAGACTTCACTCTCTCCGGCTCAAGTACACCGACATCAAACACTCTTCGTCGAGCCGGGCGCACTGACCGTCAAGCAAGTCTCAATCCCCTATGAGACACAGACTCTCAAGAGCTCCGACAACATCAAACTCAAGAGGCCTTTGCGCTAGCACAAGAACGGCAATGATAACGCCAACATGAAGAGGAAGAGCTACCGTGTCTACACCAAAATGCTCAAGATGCCGAGGCACAACGTCAAGAACAACAACTCTGTGACACTCAAGCACTTGCGGTGCAACAAGCTCTACGCGATTCGAGTCGAGCCGTTGCCGACCGAAGCCGACAAGCCCGTGAACAAGAGGAAGCATTTCACGAAGAAATTCAAGAACGAAGATTTCAAGCTCGCGTGCATCGACAAGTTCCTCCTCGAGCTCGACAAGCTCCTCCACAAGCTCACCAAGAACAATAAGTCAATCAAGAGCATGAAGACATTGGAGATCCTGCATGACAAGAACAACATGACGATAACAACCCTCCGCGCCAAGAGCACCATGAGTTGCACAATCATCAACAACATGGGCGTCATCATCCCCGACCCCAACACAATGAAAAGCAACATTATGGAAAACTCAAGTTCACCATGCCCAAGTTCAACAGAAGCACGATCCCGAAGAGTACCTTTCATGGGCATTGAAGGTTGACAAAATCTTCCGTTTGCACAATTTTGAAGAAGAGAAGAAGATCGCGATGGCATCCCTTGAGTTCCAAGATTATGTCCTCATTTGGTGGGAACAAATCATAGAGCACCGAGAGGCAAGAGGTGAACCGCCCATCACTACTTGGGCGCAAATGAAGGATGTCATGAGAGCACGCTTCATACCTACCTACTACAACCGCGACCTCTTCAAGAAACTCCAACAACTCAAGCAAGGAACAAAGAGCGTTGAAGAATACTACAAGGAGATGGAGATTGCAATGATAAGAGCCAATGTCACGGAATATGATGAGAAAACAATGGCACGTTTCTTGAACAGACTCAACCACCCTATCAAGAAGATCGCCGACTTCCAACCATACTCAAATCTCATCGAGCTAGTGCACCAAGCTACCAAAGCGGAACGCCAAGTGCAAGATGATTTCAAGTATGCCAAGTTCTCATCCAAGTCCTACGGCTTCTCCAATAACCAAGCTTCAACGACTCCAACACCGACTAAAAGACCTTCTACTTCCAACATCGACAAGTCGACTTCCAAGAAAGCTTCGTCAACTACAAGCCATCCTCCTACGAGCAACTTCAAGATGAGAGCTTCATCATCATCAACCCCAGCCGATGAGACCGTCAAGACGAGTTCCTTCAAGTGTTTCACTTGCGGAGGCCGAGGCCACAAGTCCTACGAGTGCACCAACAAGCGAACCATGGTCTTCAACGACGATGGCACTTATGACTCCATGAGCGAAGGCGAAATGGAAGCCCTCGAGCAAGTCGCCATGCACCGCCAAGTGAACAATGAAGAAGAAAAAGTCTTTTGTGATGAAGACTCAAGTCCCGCACTTGTTGTCTCCAAAGTCTTGACTCTCCAACATCACCAAGAAGAAGACCAACGATGCCACATATTTCACACCAAGGCCGGCATCAATGGCCGATCCGTCAAGGTCATCATCGATGGAGGGAGTTTTCATAATCTCGCAAGTGAAGAACTTTGATCCAAGCTCCAATTGCCCAAGACGAAGCATCCACATCCATACAAAGTGCAATGGCTTAGTGACTCCGGCACTATCCAAGTCGAGCACCGAGTACAAGTCTCCTTCAAGATCGGCGCCTACGAAGACACCTTGGAGTGCGACGTCGTTCCAATGACCGTTTGTCATCTTTTCCTTGGACGGCCATGGCAATTCGATAGAGGAGTCATACACAATGGCCGAACGAACCACTACATCTTCAAGATGAAGGGCAAGGAGTACGTCCTCCATCCAATGTTGCCAAGTCATGTGATCACCGACAAGCAAGCCACCCATCGTGGAGATCATAGTGAGAGAGCAAGCCACCAAAACGAGAGTGAGCGCCACAAGCCAAAATTGAGTGCCTCCACGATGAGCGAAAACAAGAACCAGCCCGGACATCCGGTCCTCCACGAACGCCCGGACATCCGGCCCGACGTCCGGACGTCCGGCCTCCCTGTCTGCGCACAGTAAAGGGTCGATGCCCGTGTATCCCTTCTCCCCCCTAGACTATATATACTCTATCTCGTACAACTTTCTAGGGTTAGAAAATGTTTAGCTCATATTTGTGAGAGAGCTTTGCTCATCCACTTGGTTACCTTCTCCTCGGAGATTCGAGCCTCCACCGGAGAAGATCCCCCAAGAAGATTCAAGACCCCTCTTTAGGGAAGAACATCAAGACCTCCTCACGGAGAAGAACCGGTTACCCTTTGTATCGTCCCTAGTTGTCCATGGACCATGTATCGTTCTATGTATCCGAGGATCTAGCACATGTCTGACCTGTTTTTGTTAGTTTGAGTGTTCCTCTTGTGTTTCCCCTTGTGATTTCCCCCGTTTCCCTCCTTGTGTTCCTCGTGTTCTTCGCGGGATCCGCTCCTTTCGTGAAAGATCGGGCGATTAGGGTTCTACCCTACATCAATCCGTCCTCGGATCAAAATCTTCATCACCATGGTAGGGCGAGAGATCTTTGATGTTGAAGATGTCGCTCACGGAGTACTTGTCACGAGGGATGTCGATCTTGTAAGTGTTGTTGTTGTAACGTGCAAGCACCTTGAATGGTCCATCCGCGCGTGGTCGAAGTTCGGACTTGCGTTCTTAGGGAAAGCGGTCCTTGCGAAGGTGTAGCCACACGAGGTCTCCAATGTTCAATATCATAGGGTGCTTGTTGACATTGAGCTTAGTCGCAAGGCGTTGTACTTGGCGCTCGACGGTGTTTCTTGTATCTTCATGCACCTTCTTTAGGTGGGTCGCTCGTGCACTTGCGTCCAAATTGATTCACTCTTGGAGTGGTAGAGGTAGAATATCCAATGGTGACAAAGGGTTGAATCCGTAGACAACCTCAAAAGGGGACTTGTCGGTTGTTGAGTGTCGTGCTCGGTTGTAGGCGAACTCAGCGATGGGTAGACATTCCTCCCACTCCTTGATGTTCTTCTTGATGAGTACTCGAAGTAGAGCAGAGAGTGTGCGGTTTGTCACCTCCGTTTGGCCGTCGGTTTGAGGATGGTACGCCATGGAGAAGAGTAGCTTGATTCCAAGCTTGGCACATAGGGTCTTCCAAAAGTAGCTAAGGAACTTGACGTCGCGGTCCGAGACGATGGTCTTTGGCACACCATGGAGACGTAATATTTCCCTAGAAAAGAGATTAGCAACATGTGAAGCATCGTCTATCTTGTGGCAAGGAATAAAATGTGCCATTTTTGAGAAATGGTCCACAACGACAAATATGGAATCTTTCCATTTCGAGTCCTAGGCAAACCAAGTACAAAGTCCATGCTAATGTCTTCCCATGGTTGGTATGGAATTGGGAGAGGCATATAGAGGCCATGAGATTGAGCTTTGGACTTAGCTTTGCGACATGTAGGGCAACGGTTGGTGAAACGATTGACGTCCCGAAACATCTTTGGCCAAAAGTAGTTCTTCGAAAGCATGGCGAACGTCTTGTATCGTCCAAAATGTCCCATTAAGCCTCCTCCATGATATTCCTGCAAAAGCAACAAACGAAGAGAAGACTCGGGGATGCAAAGTTTGTTAGCTCTCATAAGATATCCATCTTTGATGTAATAGCGTTCCTAAGAGGTATGCGTCAAACACTTGGCATAAGGCATAGCAAAGGTAGGATCATTCTCATACAAGTCTTTGATATGCTCAAAACCAATGACATCCAATTCAAGTTGAGTAACAAGCATGCATATGCAAGAAAGAGCATCCGCTACTATGTTTTCTTTACCCTTGATGTACTTGATGACATAAGGAAAAGACTCAATAAATTCACTCCATTTAGCATGACACTTGTTCAACTTGGTTTGTCCCTTAAGATACTTGAGAGTCTCATGATTGGTATGAATGATAAACTCATGGGGACGAAGGTAATGTTCCCATTCATGCAAAACATGGACTAAAGCATATAGCTCTTTGCCATAGATGGGATAATTGAGTTGCGCTCCAGAAAGTTTCTCACTAAAGTAAGCTATGGGGCGCTTCTCTTGTGTTAACACACCTCCTATGCCATTACCACTAGCATCACAATGGATCTCAAAAGGCTTGTCGAAGTTGGGTAAAGCAAGCACGGGAGCATGAGTAAGCAAATTCTTAAGCTCATTGAAAGCGGTATCTTGGGGTGGTCCCCAAACAAAAGGCGCATTATTTTTTCTCAAAGCATGCAAAGGCGAAGGAATGGTGCTAAAATCCTTCACAAAGCGATGATAGAAACCCGCAAGGCCAAGAAAACTATGCACTTGATGCAAGTTGGTTGGTTGCGGCCAAGTCTTAATAGCATTGATCTTGGACTCATCAACATGAACACCCTTAGAAGAAACAACAAAACCCAAGAAAATGAGCTTATCAACACCAAAAAGGCATTTCTCCATATTAGCATAGAGGCGTTCTTTTCTAAGAGTTTGCAAAACGGTGCGGACATGGGTGACATGCTCTTTGATAGATTTGCTAAACACAAGAATGTCATCAAAGTAGACCACAACAAATATACCAATGTAAGGGCGAAAGACATGATTCATGAGGCGCATAAAAGTGCCCGGTGCTTCCGAAAGACCCATAGGCATGACTAACCACTCATACAAACCAAACTTGGTTTTGAAGGCGGTTTTCCATTCATCACCCTCTTATATGCGGATTTGATAGTAACCACTCTTAAGGTCAATTTTGGAAAATATAGTGGCACCACTAAGCTCATCAAGCATATTATCTAGGCGTGGAATGGGATACCTATAGCGAACGGTGATAACATTGATAGGTCTACAATCGGAGCACATGCAAAAACTACCATCACGTTTTGGCACAAGAATGACCGGAACGGCACAAGGGCTCAAACTTTCACACACATGTCCATGGTCTATGAGATGCTTTACTTGCCTTTGTATTTCTTGTGTTTCGTCGGGGTTGACACGGTAAGGAGCTTTGTTTGTAAGAGGTGCTCCGGGGATGAGGTCGATTCGGTGCTCAATGCCTCGTAGAGGAGGTAGACCCGGAGGTAGCTCATCGGGGAAAACATCTTGAAATTCCTGCAAAAGAGAAGACAACACTAGAGGAAGAGTCTGAGAAGTGTTAGTTTGTGGTGCATTGTCCTTGCACACGAGGACGTAGTGTAGGACACTAGATGGGTTCTCACACACTTCTCTTATCTCACTTTTGGTGGCAAATAGAACTAGGTTCTTGTTTTCGCTCATCATGGAGGCACTCAATTTTGGCTTGTGGCGCTCACTCTCTTTTTGGTGGCTCGCTCTCTCACTATAATCTCCACGATGGGTGGCTTGCTTGTCGGCGATCACTTGACTTGGCGACATTGGACGGAGGACGTACTCCTTGCCCTTCATCTTGAAGATGTAGTGGTTCGTTCGGCCGTTGTGTACGACTCCTCTATCGAATTTCCATGGCCGTCCAAGGAGAAGATGACAAACGGTCATTGGAACGACGTCGCACTCCAAGGTGTCTTTGTAGGCGCCGATTTTGAAGGAGACTTGTACTCAGTGCTCGACTTGGATGGTGCCGGAGTCACTAAGCCATTGCACTTTCTATGGATGTGGATGCTTCGTCTTGGGCAATTGGAGCTTGGAGCAAAGTTCTTCACTTGCGAGATTATGAGAACTCCCTCCATCGATGATGACCTTGACGGATCGTCCATTGATGCCGGCCTTGGTGTGGAATATGTGGCATCGTTGGTCTTCTTCTTGGTGATGTTGGAGAGTCAAGATTTTGGAGACAACAAGTGCGGGACTTGAGTCTTCATCACAAAAGACTTGTTCTTCTTCATTGTTCACTTGGCGGTGCATGGCGACTTGCTCGAGGGCTTCCATTTCGCCTTCGCTCATGGAGTCATATGTGCCATCGTTGTTGAAGACATGGTTCGCTTGTTGGTGCACTTGTAGGACTTGTGGCCTCGGCCTCCGCAAGTGAAACACTTGAAGGAACTCGTCTTGACGGTCTCATCGGTTGGGGTTGATGATGATGAAGCTCTCGGCTTGAAGTTTCTCGTAGGAGGATGGCTTGTAGTTGACGAAGCTTTCTTGGAAGTCGACTTGTCGATGTTGGAAGTAGAAGGTCTTGTAGTCGGTGTTGGAGTCGTTGAAGCTTGGTTGTTGGAGAAGCCGTAGGACTTGGATGAGAACTTGGCATACTTGAAATCATCTTGCACTTGGCGTTCCGCTTTGGTAGCTTGGTGCACTAGCTCTATGAGATTTGAGTATGGTTGGAAATCAGCGATCTTCTTGATAGGATGATTGAGTCCATTCAATAAACGTGCCATTGTTTGCCCATCATCTTCCGTGACATTGGCTCTTATCATTGCAATCTCCATCTCCTTGTAGTATTCTTCAACGCTCTTTGTTCCTTGCTTGAGTTGTTGGAGTTTCTTGAAGAGGTCGCGGTTGTAGTAGGTAGGCACGAAGAGTGCTCTCATGACATCCTTCATTTGTGCCCAAGTAGTGATGGGTGGTTCACCTCTTGCCTCTCAACGCTCCATGATTTGTTCCCACCAAATGAGGACATAATGTTGGAACTCAAGGGATACCATCGCGATCTTCTTCTCTTCTTCAAAATTGTGCAAAAGGAAGATCTTGTCAACCTTCAATGCCCATGAAAGGTACTCTTTGGGATCATTGCTTCCGTTGAACTTGGGCATGGTGAAATTGAGTTTGCCATAACGTTGCTCTTCATTGTGTTGGGGTCGGCGATGATGACGCCCATGTTGTGTATTATTTTGCAACTCGTGGTGCTCTTGGCGCGGGGGGTAGTTATCATCATGTTGTTCTTGTCGTGGAGGATCTCCATTGTCTTCATGCTCTTGATTGACTTGTTGTTATTGGCGAGCTTGTGGAGGAGCTTGTCGAGCTCGAGGAGGAACTTGACAATGCATGCGAGCTTGAAATCTTCGTTCTTGAATTTCTTCGCGAAGTGCTTCCTCTTGTACACGGGCTTGTCGGCTTCGGTCGGCAATGGCTCGACTCGAATTGCGTAGAGCTTGTTGCACCGCAAGTGCTTGAGTGTCACAGAGTTGTTGTTCTTGACGTTGTGCCTCGGCATCTTGAGCATTTTGGTGTAGACGCGCTCGCTCTTCCTCTTCATGTTGGCGTTATCATTGCCGTTCTTGTGCTAGCGCAAAGGCCTCTTGAGTTTGACGTTGTCGGAGCTCTTGAGAGTCTGTGTCTCGTAGGGGATTGAGACTTGCTTGACGGTCAGTGCGCCCGGCTCGACGAAGAGTGTTTGATGTCGGTGTACTTGAGCCGGAGAGAGTGAAGTCTGAGTGGCGGCTTGAACGGCTCCTTCTTGAAGTGGAAGACGAGCAGTTGAGCAACAAACCATGAATTTCGTCCATCCTTGCGTCATTCTCTTGCTTGTGATTGTCGAGCTTGTGGTCGAAGTAGTCCCTTGTACGTTGCTCGGAAAGTTGCAAGTCGGCGGCAAGGTTGTTGATGCGTTCACTCATAGCTTGTTGCTCTTGATGCAAAGCACGTTGTGCACCAAAGAGGTGACTCTTGGTGACAAAGGAGTTCATGTCGTCTTCTTGCTCCATGAAGAGTGGGTTGGTAGAAGTACTTGGCCTATCCATCATTCCAAGACAAATGTGAGTGGTAGAAAGAGAAGAATGAGTACCAAATGTACCTTGACCGAAGTTGAAAGTGGATCGAGGATCACTCCAATGTAGGACAAGGAAATAGCACAATTGGTACTAGCTCTTGTCGGTTTCTCACACCTACACAAGTAAAAGCTTTTGGTGGAGCTTGGTTAGGATGGTGGCACAAAAATTTGATGCAATTGTAAGTGAGCTTCAATAATGTTGGAAAAGATTCGCAAGATGCAATGTAACAAGTAGACCAAGCATATAAGGAATACAGAAACACACACGTAAAAAGATAAGTGGGGTCGTGCAACCAAGGGTGAGCCAAAATGTGGAATCCACAAAAATGATCTTGTTGCACAACACTAGAGAGACGCTAGCACGATTTCACAATAGGAGGATACAAAGAACTTGTGCACAACCTACTTAGGAAAAATGCGACGACTTCTATCCCAAGTATGCTCTATGCAAGGTGTTTCTATGATATGATCCAAGATGATATAGTATAACGATCTTAATGTTGTATGATGCTACGGTTCTTGCTTAAAAGCCCTTTGCTTATCTTTCCTCTTTGCTTAAAAGCTTGTTCGGCTCTTTGATGTTTGAGCTCTTTTCTCATGCAATGCTTGACGAACCAAGATAGCAATTGTCTATGCGATGACAACTTTGTGACACAAGAGATGATACCAATATATGCAACAATGATGTATGTATGCTATGTGAAGTATGATCACAAATCTACACAAGTCTCGTTGCCGGCAATACTCAATGGCTAGTCTCGATGGGTAAGCAATGCCAATGAGTAAGGCTATGATGGCTATCAATGTAATGGCAAGAGAGATATGTCCAATACCAAGACGAGGTTACCGGTCTTGCTTCCGGTATGGTGTCAAAATGGTGTACCGAATACCAAGATGTAGTCGAGGTGGTCATTGTTGATGACGCGTCTGTGGCGAAGATGAGCGGCGGTGATGTTGATGTCAAACCGTACCTAGATTGCCGAAACACAAAAGGATACGGAACCACAACTCAAATTCTCAAAACTTGAAGTGGCAACACTTGTCGGAGAGCGAAACGGTCCAAAATGGAGGTGGTATGTGGAAGTGGTGATGATATATTGGTGGTAGAGTGCGTATGCGGAAATGTGGGGCGGTGCTGGTGACTATACTGAAAAAAAATCAGTTTCGTCAGGGTAGGTCGGACGTCCGGGCTGGGCTGGTCATCCGGTCGTTGGACGTCCGGGCTGGGTCGGACGTCCGGTGCCTGGGCGAAAATCGGGCACGGGATGAACAGCTAGGGTTCGAGGTGGAGATGGCGAAAATGGTCAAATCCGAAGGATTTTGTGGATGGAAAGGGGGGGGGGGAAGGGGGGAAAGCTAGATCCACTCAAAACAAAGAAAATCCACAGATCCAAACGAACAAAATCTCAACACACTAACAAATCACAAAAAAAAAATTGGGGCTATTTTTGTGGGGTATTTTTCGAATTATTATGAAAAACAACAAGACAGGGCCAGCAACACAACGGGGAGGCTCCGAAATCGTGATCAACATGGCTCATGATACCAAGATGATGTAGGGTAGGACCCTAATTGGCAGATCTTTCACGAAAGGAGCAGATTCCACGATGAACTCAAAGAACACGAGGGGGAAAAGAGGGGAAACACAATAGAATCACTAAACCAACACAAGAAAGTCACACATGTGCTAGATCCTCGAATACATAGGGTTCACACGGTACACGATCAACTAAGGACGATACAAGGGTAACGGTCTTCTCCGTGAGGAGGTCTTGATGTTCTTCCCTAAAGAGGGGTCTTGAATACACTTGGGGGATCCTCTCCATAGGAGGCTCGAATCTCCGAGGAGAAGGTAACCAAGTGGATGAGCAAAGCTCTCACACGAAATAGGAGCTAATCCTTTGCTAACCCTAGAAAGTTGGACGAGGGGGAGTATATATAGTCCTAGTGCAAAAGAGGGGGGGCGAAGGGGTACATGGGCTGCGGCGCAACTCAAAACGGTGCACATGCGTCGGACGTCTGGGGGTCACCGGTCGTCCGGAGGCTCGCGAGGGTCCGGACGTCCGGTGCGTGTTGGACGTTCGTAGATTCTTCTCGGGTGGTCTTCGGTCAGACGTCCGGTCGGGGTCGGACGTCCGGGCGTCGGTCGTCCGTCGGGTGTCGGATGTCCGGAGCCTGGAGGTCGTCGGACGTCCGGGATCTGTCGGTCGTCCGGAGCCTGGGGACTTCGAGCAGTGTTCCTTCTTGTCCCATGAACTTGGCGTCCTCATCGTCTTGTCCGTTGAGTGTAGTTGGTCCGTGGCTTTCCTCCAAGTTCCTGATCATACATAGGGTTTCCACTTGAGGTAGTAGCCTATTCTCATGCATGGAAAGTGGAAGTTCGGAGAGGAGTGAGTTCACCTTATCTTTGATAGCCTTGGCTCGGGCTCTTGTCATTGGTCCAAGTGGTGACGTTGGAGGTGTAGGTGCATCCATGGGGATGATCATGGGATGCTCCGCATTAGGTGACCACCGGACATCTGACGCCTGCGCGCTGTTTTGTGTTGGGCCGCAGCCCATGTACCCCTTCGCCCCCCTCTTTTGCACTAAGACTATATATACTCCACCTCGTCCAACTTTCTAGGGTTAGCAAAGGATTAGCTCATGTTTGTGTGAGAGCTTTGCTCATCCACTTGGTTACCTTCTCCACGGAGATTTGATCCTCCACTGGAGAAGATCCCCCAAGCGGATTCAAGACCCCTTTTAGGGAAGAACTCAAGACCTCCTCACGGAGAAGACCGGATACCTATGTATCGTCCCTAGTTGATCCTTTATCGTGTGCGTTCCTTTGTATTCGAGGATCTAGCACATGTGACACTTATTCATGTTGGTTTGAGTGTTCCTCTTTGTGACCCTTTGTGTTTCCCCCTCGTATTTCATCTCGCGTTCTTCGTGTTCTTCACGGGATCCCGCTCCTTCCGTGAAAGATCGGGCGATTAGGGTTCTACCCTACATCAGACATGGTTGCTTGTTGATATGCTTGAGTATTGAAATCTTCATGTCAAAACTAGACTATTTCTTTGAATCATATAAAACTCCAAATTTCCATGCTATAAATAAAAGAATATGTGATGAACATGTTAGGCGGCATTCCAAATAAAAAATTCTATTTTTATCATTTACCTACTCGAGGACGAGCAGGAATTAAGCTTGGGGATGCTGATATGTCTCCAACGTATCTATAATTTTTGATTGTTCCATGCTATTATCTTATCATTCTTGGATGTTTTGCAATCATTTTATAGCAACTTTATATCATTTTTTGGAACTAACCTATTGACATAGTGCCAAGTGCTAGTTGCTGTTTTTTGCTTGTTTTTTACTTCTCAGGAAATCAATACCAAACGTAGCCCAAACGCAACGAAACTTTTTGGTGATTTTTTCTGGACCAGAAGACACCTGTTGGGCCAAGAAAGTACCTGAGGGGAGCTCTGAGGGGAGCACAACCCACCAGGGCGCGCCTGGGGGCCCAGGCACACCCAGGTGGGTTGTGCCCACCTCGATGGCCTCCCGCACCACCTCTTTGCTCTATAAATACCTCAATATTCCATAAACCCTAGGGGAGTCGATGAAAATCAATTCCAGCCGCTGCAAGTTCCAAAACCACCAGATCCAATCTAGGCACCATCACAGAGGGGTTCACGATCCTCATTGGTGCCTCTCCGATGATGCGTGAGTAGTTCATCGTAGACCTATGGGGCCGTAGTTAGTAGCTATATGGCTTCATCTATCTCTCTTTTGATTCTCAATACAATGGTCTCTTGGAGACCTATTTGATGTAACTCTTTTTGCGGCGTGTTTGTTGGGATCCGATGAACTTTGAGTTTATGATCAGATCTATGTTTTTATCCATGAAAGTTATTTGAGTCTTTTGATCTCCTATATGCATGATTACTTATAGCCTCATATTTCTTCTTCGAATCTTTGGTTTAGTTAGGCCAACTAGGTGCTTTGTGATGGGTTCGATCTACCGGTGCTTGATCCCAGTGATAGAAGGGGAACCGACACGTATGTATCATTGCTATTAAGGATAACAAGATGGGGTCTATTTCTACATAAATAGATCTTGTCTACATCATGTCATCATTGTTATTGCATTACTCCATTTCTCCATGAAATTAATACACTAGATGCATGCTGGATAGCGGTTGTTGTGTGGAGGAATACTAGTAGATGCAGGCAGGAGTCGGTCTACTAATCTGAGATGTGATGCCTATATAATGATCATTGGCAGGATATCGTCATGATTATTTGAAGTTTTATCAATTTCCCAACAATAATTTGTTTACCCACTGTATGCTACTTTTCTCGAGAGAAGCCACTAGTGAAATCTACGGCCCCCGGGTCTCTTCTTTATTATATTTGCCTTCGTGATCTATTTTTATTTGCTTTTATTGTTAGATCTATTAATCCAAAAATCCAAAAATACCTTGCTGCAATTTTTATTTATTTATTTTATCTCGCGTCCCTGCGAGATCTATTTATCCAATCTACTACAATTTTACCTATCTTTTTAGCCGTGAAGGATTGGCAACCCCTCTCTTACGTCGGGTTGCAAGTATTTATTCTTTGTGTGCAGGAGTTGTTTACATGGTCTTGCGTGGTTCTGATATTGGTTCGATAACCTTGGTCTCATCACAGAGGGAAATACCTACCATAGTTGTGCTGCATCCCTTCCTCTTTGGGGAAATACCAATGTAGTTCAAGCCGCATCAGAGCTTCCTTGCAAGGTAGAGGAAAGGCTTCTCGAAGTTGTAGTTGCTCTTGGCAGAGATCTCGTAGTACAGGTGGTTCTTCTTCCCGTGGAAGGTCACCATCTTGGCTTTCACCTACCGGTTCTTCACGTCCACCTTGTTGCCGCACAGGACGATCAGGATGTTCTCGCACACCTTGATTGCAACAAAGGATAATTCAAGAGATGTGTCAAATCAATTCACGACAACTGATGAAATAGTAACTAGGTGAAGACTGAACCATTGTGGTCGAATCAGAAACTCTTAATGACAGAACCTATAATCTTACTCCTATAGTTGTTGCATGTAATCTAGTCAAACTCTCTAAGCTGCTGCAAAGCACTACCTAATGCTTACGGTAATCAGTAAGATCAGTGCCCTTGAAGAAGGCCAACCAATTAATTCCCAAGAAGCAGGCAGACAAGCTCCAAATGTCCTGTAAATACCAATGCACATGGCTCACCCGTTTAAACATCTGAACTTACTAGTATGCAAAATCATGAGTGCAGTAAGTGCTATTCCAAAACTTTCAATCAAGAACTTGGGCTATACCATAGAGGAGGAAGGAACGAGCAGGAGGTTGGGGATTACCTTGAGGATGCCAAGCTTGACGGAGCCATAGACGATGCCGATGCCAACGGCGGAGATCCTAACCACCTGTAGAGCAACATCCATCATGAGGTCGGTTAGTCAGCCAGATGATGGAAGCGGTCGGCTAGGGACCCTCCACTGCCATCTTGTGATGCTGGTGCAGCAGCCACCGCGGTTGGTTGCAGATCTTGCACCATCGTTACCGGATCTGACGCATCCTTGGCGATCTCTATCACCTCGTCCGCGCGGGAAGAGAGGGGCTAGGGTTTCGGGTGCCCTCAATGAAAGAAGGGAGGAGACGAGGTCGCCGACAGTAGTTGGGATTGGGGAAGAGGAGTTCAGTGGGCAGCGATGATGGCTGGATTTGGGGAGGAATCAGGGGTAGTCAGAGAGGAGGAGGGGTGTTGCGGGCTGGGTTGGGATGGGTTGGGTTTGGTGGTGGTGGGTGGTATGCTCCTCGTGCGTCGGCGGTGGAGTGGAGGCCAAGTCCAGGGTTGGGGTCACTAGGCGGCGAGCAAGCCAGCCGTGGTCGCTGGGCAACGACGCCTCTCTCTCCATCGAGGCTGAGGCGGGCGATGGTCGATATTGTGTGAGGTCAAACAAGAGGGGCTGGTGGAGGAGAGCAGGGGCCAGCAGAAGGGACGGGTGCAAGGGCTAGGGGAGAAGGTGGCATCGGCGGAAGCAAGGGGCTGCATGGTTGATCTGAATAGGGGAAGAGGGCAGTTAGGGTTTGAGCGATGAGAGGGAATAGGGTATCCTCTGAGAGGATGAGGGGGATGAGGGCTGCCGGCGGATCCGGGAAGGTCGTTTGATGCATGATCCGATGAGATGCCTATGGACCAGTGAGAACACAGTAAACACTTTGAAGACATTATGACCATCTAAATTGGTCGCAGTTGATTAAAAATAAGTTTTTTTCACAATAAAAACATTTTCTATTTTCTGAGTGCCAAAAATGAGTTTTTTCTATGAAGGACCTACCAAATATTTGTTGCAAAATGGCACCACACCATTTTTAGAAATCATTTGACCACATTTTATCTCCAATTGACCAAAAGGATGGTTGTCAAAATCTTTCCATCCACCTCTTGTTAAAAAGACAAATTTTCTCTAATTCAGCTGGAAGAGGGTCAAATTTGAACTACAACTACTTGATAGATCACTCTTTAATTTTTCCAAAAATCATTTCTAGGTACATAGTATCTATTTCATTAGAGATACTCCGAAAGTTTTGCAAGATTCAACCCCTAGCTACGAACGGTCATGCCCGCCGTTTTGACCACATTTTGAAACAGGCATAGGAAATTCAAACAAAATCAGAAAATTGGAAAGCCTTCGCATTGTGTCATTATATGTGACCTAGTTACCAGAAAAAATAAGAAACTTGTAATACAACAATTTTTTAAAAAGTGTTCTCAGAAATAAGCTATCATGTGTGGAGATTCATGGCTTTCAAGCCAAATGATCAATCTTATGGCCACATTCATGGCATAGTTTGTTCAAATGATCTAATATTGTGCACAAGGGTGCATCTTGGAATGGCAAACAATGTTGGCTATGGAAGTGATGCAGAGCATCCCAAGGTCATCCCCATGGACCCAACTACATCTCCTACGACACCGCTTGGACCCATGACTTGACACGAGCACGTGCAAGAGCTCTCGAAACCGAGGTGACATCTCTCCTCTCACATTTCCACTTCGATGCACAGGAGACATGGCTACTATCTCAAACAGAGACATTGTGCATACTCAGGTATCAAGGAGTTGGCCATGAAGAAGCCAAGGAGCAAGGAGGATCAGAAGAGGAAGATGGACGTGAAGACGGAGAAGAAGGAGAGCTGGAGAAGAAGTACCAGCCACTGGACGACCGGTTAGGAGCGGATGTCCGGAGCCTGAAGCTCCAGCCGAACCCCAGTGAGCGGACGTCCGGCCCGGACCGGACGACCGGTGCCCCTGCACCTAAGCCAAACGAGCGAATGACCGGCGCCATCGGACGTTCGGCGACCAGACGACCGGCCTCCTCTGGAAATCCGCTACACTAGCATCCGAGCCAGAACAAGAAGACGACCGGCAGCCACCGGACGTCCGGCCGCCCAAGAGACACCGGACGATCGGTCCCCAGCAGTCGACCGGTACCTAGCTATGTCCAGTGGCGGGCTGAGGCCCATGTACCCCTTCACTTCACCCCCCCCCATTTGCACTAAGACTATAAATAGACCTCTCCCTCCTCCTAGCTAGGGTTAGCATTGGTTTAGCTCATTTTATAGATAGAGCATTGCTCATCCACATCAGATCTACTCCACGAGAGAGACCGCGGCCCCTCTTCGGAGAAGATCCCTTTGGATTCAAGACCTCCTTGCGGAGAAGAACATCAAGACCTCCTCACAGAGAAGACCAGTTACCTTTGTATCGTCCGTTGTTGACTTTGGATCTTGTATCTCCTATCGTGTTTCGAGGATCTAGCACTCGCGTAATCATTCTTGTTGGTTTGAGTGTTCCCTCATGTTCCCCTTGTGTTTTCCCCTTGTTTCCCTCCTCGTGTTCTTCGTGTTCATCGCGGGATCTACTCCTTTCATGAAAGATCGGCCGATTAGGGTTCCTTCCCTAAATCAGGTGATGAGGACATCAATATCATTGTTACACCCACAGCCCCCGTTGTTATACATACTGGACCAATTACTAGAGCTCGCGCACGCCAATTGAATTATCAGGTACTTTCGTTTCTTGGTAACGATTCTAATGTTCATGAGAATATGATGCTGCCTAAATTGGATACATTTGTTTTTATTATAAATGAAGGGCCTAGTTTGGACAAGAAAGATGAACCTTGGAGCAAGTTCAAGCATGGAGATAATGGCACGCGCAAGGGGATCAACAACGGAGTTACAAGCGATGATTTCAGGACTTTGAAGCCACCATAAGGAGTGCATGAAGCCTTGGACGAAATATACAAGATGCCACTTCATAAATTTCGTCCAGAGGCTATTCTAGGTGCTGCGTCACCTTATTATTGGGCCAGGCCCATGTATTTTCGAAATACTTAAGTATAGGTTGTTTTTAGAGTCCGTATGTGTGGGGAAACAAGAGTTAGGGTTGGTTTTGGACCCCTCCTCCAAGGGCCACGAAATTCTTCCCTCTTCCTCCATATATACAGCCCTTAAGGCGTCGTTTAGACTTTGGGTTTTGTTCAGATTAAAGTTCACCATAGCTGCAACTTCGCGTACTTCGTTTGTGTTCAACGACCAGACAAAGGCGTCACAGAACCCCACCTTGATCAATAAAGCTTCCCTCTTATATTCGCAATATCCAGATTGCAATCTCAGTTTCTTGCTTGTTCTTCATTTGCTTGCAGGAAACAGACCTTCGTGGTCAGGTTGATCGTGCTCCGGCGTGGTCAATAACCTCTTGGAGTTGGTTTAGCGATTGCTAAGGCGCAGCGTCCTCACACATTCGTAGTCGGATCGTCAAAGTCGACTTCCTCCAAAACGATAGCCACCATCTCATTGAAAGACATGACACCTTTGCCTCTATCAAGTGGTATCCGATTTCCAGGTTGCTCGGTGAGATTTTATAGTTTTTCGTAGTTTAGATCGAGTCTATTCTTCATACCTATAGTCCACGAAAAATCCAAAAAAGATTAGGGTTAGTTCATCCTATCCGAACCAATCTGAGCCTTTGCATAATCTTTTCTGTATTTGCTTTGTTGAACTTGCGGTTGCATCGTCGTGTCAAGTTGCTGGTCTTAGAGTCTAGTCTTTTAGAGTTTCGAGTTCTGGTCATAAGTTGTCATGTCGCCGCCGCACCATCATCATTGCCCTTGCCATCTACCACCACCGCTTATCCGCCACCGATTCGTCTCCATATACCATCACTAATCCGTATCCATATACCACCACCAATCCATATCCGTATACCACCGCCAATCTGTATCCATATACAACCAGCGCTGCCATATCCTACCACCATATATCCACCACCAATCTGAGATCCTTTCATATTAGGTTTGTTTTCGATATCCATCTAATTTCCGTTTCGTGTTTCCTTGCCTGAGTAGGTTTCGAAAAAAAGTCTGGAGACCCTCAGGCAGTTTTTGGGCCAAAATTTTCGTAGGCAAAAATAATTTTTCCCTATCCTATTTTTAGGCTTTTCTGAGTCTTTTGAGCCACGTGCCATCATAGTGATTTTTTGTCGCACTTTTTCATTGTTGCTGCCTTGATTTCCGAAAAAATGTCAAAAAATAATTTGGTGCCCATCCTATCAGTTTGACGAGGGAAGAGTTTTGAGACACTCGCCTTTATAGTGATTTTTCACAAAAAAAGCGGATCGCAAAAAAAAGAGAAGCGCAAAAAAAACAGAGCGAAAAAAGTTCTAGAGTGTGCTTTTCCCTTGTTTACGTGCAGCGCCGTGATTTTGTTAGTGTTCTAGGCTCGTGTCTCTAGCACAGTCTAGCCTAGGACCAACACAGTACCGTCGTTGAGCGTTTATTCAACTTTGCATATTTGAATTGATTATTGCTGACCCTTTTTGCTACCATATTATAAGCCTTCCCAGCTCCACATACATCTACGTCGTGCATTTGACTCTCCCTGGTAATCACTCTATCCAAGCTTTGAGAGTTTTCACTACAACGGTTGCTGATCACCACCTGCTGCTTGGTAAGAACTGGTAAGAATTTGAGATTCGCTTGACGGATTTGTGACTGTCCACCACACCATCACCACCATTTCCTAGTAGTCTTTAGGATCATATTCTTGTGTTGTTCAATTGCTGCTAACCATGGCAGGATCACAAGCCGACGAGACTGACTGGGAGAATATGACAAACAAAGAGTTACATGATAAGTTTCAGCAAATGATGAGTGGAGAGGTGGAAGATGTGCTAAATAGATTTGAAGAGGCCATGGAGAAGATAGATGGCATTGAGAAGGCGTTCGAAACAAAGCTCGATAACAAGTTTAATGAATTGCTCACGCGTCTTCCACCGCCTGCTTCACCTGTCGCACCTCTACAACAACAACAACAACAACAACAACATCAACAACAACAACAACATCGTCTTCCAAATCAAGTGGGACGAGCACATCACGTTCCCATTGAGCTTGGTCAAACTTCTGGTGCTGATGTACCTACTGTTGGTGCTTCTATAGCTCCTGCTGCTACTGCAGAGGTGGAGGACCATTACGAGGATGAGGTTGATCAAAATCAGAACTACGTGCAACCACCGGTACCACCACCATGTCGTCTTCATGCATATCATCGCAATGGTAGGGCTGCACCACCACCTGAGGTACAAGATCATGACCATCTTCCTAAACTGAAATTGAATATTCCACCATTTGAAGGTAGATATGTTCCTGATATATATCTTACTTGGGAGTTAGAAACTGAACAACGTTTTACATGTTTACAATATCCTGAGGAGAGACGTGTTCCTACTGCTGTTTGTGCTTTCACTAATTTTGCATGTGTTTGGTGGTCTAAACATTGTAGATTATATCCCATTCCAGCTACTTGGGCTGCTTTGAAAGCTGCTATGGGTACTCGTTGGGTTCCAGCTTATTATCAACGTGAATTAATTCAAAAATTACAGCATTTAAGACAAGGAAAAAATTCTGTAAAAGAATATTATCAAGAATTACAAACTGGCATGATTAGATGTGGTATTGTTGAGGAGAATGAAGCTATGCTTGCATGTTTTATGAGTGGATTAAATAGAGAGATCCAAACCATTTTGGAGTATAAGGAGTATACTAATCTCACTCGTTTATTCCATCTTGCTTGTAAAGCTGAACGTGAAGTGCAGGATCGACATGCATTGGCGCGAACTAACTGTTCTACAGGTCGACCTTCATCATGGACACCACGTGCATCCTATACTTCGACTAGACCAGCAGCTCCATCGGGTGCCACCTCCAGCCGTGATACAAGAAAGAAGGCACAACCACCACTATCTCCCAAGAGCACACCTGCAGGGCCTGCGCAGAGCTCTTCTTCTTCCATGGCATCAACAGGGCACACAAGTGATATTATTTGTCGTTGTTGTAAGAGAAGAGGACATTTTCCGAGAGAATGCAAATATCAGTGTGTGATGATTGTTACTGAGGATGGTGGGTATGAATCCACTAGTGACTATGATGAGGAGACTTTGGCTCTTATTACACATGAAGAACACGGTGGAGATGATTCTGATCATGAGACGCAATACATGGCTCCTGAAGATGCTGACAGGTATGAATGTTTAGTTGCCCAACGTGTTTTGAGTGTGCAGGTTACACAAGCTGAGCAAAATCAGAGGCATAATTTGTTCCATACAAAGAGAGTTGTGAAGGAACGTTCTGTTCGCATCATCATAGATGGAGGGAGCTGCAATAACTTGGCTAGCATGGAGATGGTGGAGAAGCTATCTCTCACCACAAGACCACATCCACATCCTTACTACATCCAATGGTTTAACAACAATGACAAGGTTAAGGTAACACGTACTGTTCGTGTGCATTTTAGTATCTTTACATATGCTGATTATGTTGATTGTGATGTAGTATCTATGCAAGCATGTTCCTTATTGCTTGGTAGATCATGGCAATTTGATAAAAAATTCTGTACACCATGGTAGAAACAATTAGTATACTCTTGTTCATAAGGATAAAAATATTACTTTGCTTCCTATGATTTCTGATTCCATTTTGAAAGATAATATTAATAGAGCTAATAAAGCAAAACAAGAGAAAAATAAGAGTGAAAATCAGATTGTGGCAAAAGAATTTAAGTAACAAATGAAGCCTAATAATAAACCATCTAGTGTTGCTTCTGAAATTAAATTGAAAAGTGCATGTTTACTTACCACCAAATCTGATATTTATGATCTAGATTTTAGCAAATCTGTTTGCTATGCTTTTGTGTGCAAAGAGGCATTATTTTCATTCGAGGACGTGCCTTCCTCTTTGCCTTCTGCTGTCACTAAAATTTTGCAGGAGTTCGCTGACGTCTTTCCACAAGACGTGCCACCGGGATTACCACCTATTCGAGTGATTGAGCATCAAATTGACTCAATTCCCCGTGCATCATTACCCAACCGTGCACCATACCGTACTAATCCAGAGGAGACGAAGGAGATTATGCGTCAAGTACAAGAACTGCTCGACAAAGGTTATATACGCGTATCCCTTAGTCCTTGTGCTATTCCTATCATTTTAGTGCCGAAAAAGGATGGTATGTCGCGTATGTGCATTGATTATAGAGGCATTAATAATATTACTATTCATTATCGTCATCCTATTCCTAGGCAAGATGATATGCTTGATGAATTGAGTGGCTCTACAGTATTCTCCAAAGTTGATTTGCGTAGTGGATACCATCAAATTCGTATGAAATTGGTAGATGAATGGAAAACAACATTTAAAACTAAGTTTGGATTATATGAGTGGTTAGTCATGCCTTTTGGGTTAACTAATGCACCTAGTACTTTCATGAGATTAATGAACGAAGTTTTACGTGCTTTCATTGGATGATTTGTGGTAGTTTACTTTGATGACATATTGATTTATAGCAAATCTTTGGAGGAACATTTGGAACATTTACGTGTTTTTTTATTGCTCTACGTGATGCACGTTTGTTTGGTAACCTTGGAAAGTGCACCTTTTGCACCGACCGAGTATCTTTTCTTGGCTATGTTGTTACTCCACAGGGAATTGAAGTTGATAAAGCCAAGATTGAAGCTATTGAGAGTTGTCCGCAACCCAAAACGGTCACACAAGTGAGGAGTTTCCTTGGCCTCGCCGGTTTCTATGGGCGTTTTGTGAGAGATTTTAGCACCATTGTTGCGCCTCTCAACGAGCTTACAAAGAAGGATGTGCCTTTTGTTTGGGGTACCGCACAGGAAGAAGCCTTCACGGTATTGAATGATAAGTTGACACATGCTCCTTTAATCCAACTTCCTGATTTTAAAAAGACTTTTGAGCTTGAATGTGATGCTAGTGGAATTGGATTAGGAGGTGTGTTATTACAAGATGGCAAACCTGTTGCATACTTTTCTGAAAAATTGAGTGGGCCTAGTCTAAACTATTCTACTTATGATAAAGAATTATATGCTCTTGTTCGGACCTTAGAAACATGGCAACATTATTTATGGCCCAAGGAATTTGTTATACATTCTGATCATGAATCTTTGAAACACATTAAAAGTCAAGCAAAACTGAACCGTAGACATGCTAAATGGGTTGAATTCATTGATACTTTCCCTTATGTCATTAAACACAAGAAGGGTAAAGAAAATGTTATTGCTGATGCATTGTCTCGTCGTTATACTATGCTTTCACAACTTGACTTTAAAATATTTGGTTTGGAGACCATCAAAGATCAATATGTGCATGGTGCTGAATTTAAAGATGTATTGCAGAATTGTAAGGAAGGTAGAACTTGGAACATGTTCGTTCTTAACAATGGGTTTGTGTTTCATGCTAACAAGCTATGCATTCCAGCTAGCTCCGTTCGTCTTTTGTTGTTGTAGGAGGCGCATGGAGGAGGATTAACGGGACACTTTGGCGTCAAGAAGATGGAGGATATACTTGCTACACATTTCTTTTGGCCAAAGATGAGATGGGATGTTGAGCATTTTGGTGCTCGATGCACTACATGTCAAAAAGCTAAGTCACGACTCAATCCTCATGGTTTATATATGCCTTTGCCTGTACCTAGTGTTCCTTGGGAGGATATATCTATGGACTTTGTTTTAGGTTTCCCTCAAACAAAGAAGTGGAGGGATAGCATATTTTTTGTCGTGGATAGGTTCTCAAAAATGGCACACTTTATACCATGTCATAAAAGCGATGATGTTGTTAATGTTGCTGATTTGTTCTTTCGTGAAATTATTCGCTTGCATGGTGTGCCAAATACTATTGTTTCAGATCATGATACTAAATTTCTTAGCCACTTTTGGAGATGTTTATGGGCTAAGTTGGGGACTAAACTGCTTTGTAGTACTACTTGTCACCCCCAAACTGATGGACAAATTGATGTAGTCAATAGAACATTGTGTACTACGCTTAGGGCTGTTTTGAAGAAAAATAAGAAAATGTGGGAAGAATGCTTGCCTCATATTGAATTTGCTTATAATCGTTCATTGCATTCTACTACTAAGATGTGCCCTTTTGAAATTGTATACGGTTTCCTACCTCGTGCACCTGTTGATTTGTTGCCTCTTCCATCTTGGAAGAAGGTTAATTTTGATGCTAAAGAACGTGTTGACTTGATTTTAAAAATGCATGAGATAACTAAGGAAAACATTGAGCGTATGAATGCTAAATATAAACTTGCTGGAGATAAGGGTAGAAAACATGTTGTGTTTGCCCCTGGAGATCTTGTTTGGTTACATTTGCGTAAGGATAGATTTCCTAATTTGTGCAAATCAAAGCTAATGCAACGTGCTGCTGGTCCTTTTCAGGTGTTAGAGAAAATAAATGATAATGCATATAAACTTGAGTTGCCTGTAGATTTTGGGGTTGGTCCCACTTTTAACATTGCAGATTTAAAGCCTTATTTGGGTGATGAGGATGAGCTTTCATCGAGGACGACTTCATTTCAATAAGGGGAGGATGATCAGGACATCAATACCATTGTTACACCCACAGCCCCCGTTGCTATACATACTGGACCAATTACTAGAGATCGCGCACGCCAATTGAATTATCAGGTACTTTCGTTTCTTGGTAACGATTCTAATGTTCATGAGAATATGATGCTGCCTAAATTGGATACATTTGTTTTGCTTACAAATGAAGGGCCTAGTTTGGACAAGAAAGATGAACCTTGGAGCAAGTTCAAGCATGGAGATAATGGCATGCGCAAGGGGATCAAGAACGGAGTTACAAGTGATGATTTCTGGACATTGAAGCCACCATAAGGAGTGCATGAAGCCTTGGACGAAATATACAAGATGCCACTTCATAAATTTCTTCCAGAGGCTATTCTAGGTGCTGCGTCACCTTATTATTGGGCTAGGCCCATGTATTTTCGAAATACTTAAGTATAGGTTGCTTTTAGAATCCGTATGTGTGGGGAAACAAGAGTTAGGGTTAGTTTTGGACCCCTCCTCCAAGGGCCACGAAATCCCCCCCCCCTCTTCCTCCATATATACAGCCCTTAGGGCGTCGTTTAGACTTCGGGTTTTGTTTAGATTAAAGTTCTCCATAGCTGCAACTTCACGTACTTCGTTTGTGTTCAACGACCAGACAAAGGCGTCACAGAACCCCACCTTGATCATTAAAGCTTTCCTCTTATATTCACAATATCCAGATTGCAATCTCAGTTTCTTGCTTGTTCTTCGTTTGCCTTCAGGAAACAGACCTTTGTGGTCAGGTTAATCGTGCTCCGGCGTGGTCAATAACCTCTCGGAGTTGGTTTAGCGATTGCTAAGGCGCGACGTCCTCACATGTTCGTAGTCGGATCGTCAAAGTCGACTTCCTCCAAAATGATAGCCATCATCTCATCGAAAGACGGGACACCTTTGCCTCTATCATCAGGAAGTTTTCATTTTTCTTTGGACAAAAAAATTCATTTTCCATTTTTGGAGTACCCAAAATGATTTTTTTGTGAAGGGCCTACCAAATATTTATTGCAAAATTGGACCAAACCAAATTTGTAAAATATTAAGTCATATTTAATGTACAATTGACCAAATGGTTTGGTGTGAAAAGCTTTTGATCCACCTCTCATGAAAAAGACAAATTTCCGCCGATTCAGGAGGAAGCATGTCAAATTTGAACTACACATGCCTCATGGTTTTCTCTTTATTTTTCCAAAAATCATTTCTAGGTCCATAAGTATCTATTCATCAGAGGCGAACCAAAAGTTTTTCAAGATTCAACCACTAGCTAGGAACGGTCATGGCTGCCATTTTGACTGTATTTTGAAATGAGGATGAAAAATTCAAAAAAAATAAAAAATTTGGAAAACCTTCGCATTGGGTCATTATTTGTGACCAAGTTACCAGGAAAAACAATAAACTTGTAATACAACAATTATTTTTAAAAAGTGTTCTCAGAAATGAGTTATCATGTTTGAAGATTCATGGCTTTCAAGTCAAATGATCAATCTTATGGCCACATCATGGCATAGTTTGTTAAAATGATCTCATATTGTGCAAAAGGGTGCATCTTGGAGTGTAAAACAATGTTCCCTAAGGAATTTTTCATTTTCTTTGCACCAAAAATTCATTTTCCATTTTTCGAGTGTCCAAAATTAGTTTTTTGTGATGGACCTACCATATATTTGTTAGAAAATTGGACCAAATCAATTTTCTAAAATACTAGGACATATTTAATTTACAATTGACCAAATGGTTTGGTCTAAAAGCTTTTCATCCACGTCTCGTGAAAAAGATAAATTCTCGTCAATTCAGTAGGAAGCAGGTCAAATTCGAACTACACATGCCTCATAGTTTTCTCTTTATTTTTTCCAAAAACCATTTCTAGGTCCATAAGTATCTATTTAATGAGAGAAACACCAAAAGTTTTCGAAGATTCAACCACTAGCTATGAACGGGCATGCCCACCGTTTTGACCGTATTTTGAAATGGGCATGAAAAATAAAAAAATAAAAAAATTGGAAAACATTCACAATGTGTCATTATATGTGACCAAGTTATGAGAAAATATTAACTTGTAATACAGCAATTATTTTTAAAAAGTGTTCTCAGAAATGAGCAATCATGTGTGAAGATTCATGGCTTTCAAGCCGAATGATCAATCTTATGGCCACATTCATGGCATAGTTTGCTCAGATGTCCTCATATTGTGCACAATGGTGCATCTTGGAATGGCAAACAATGTTGCCTAAGGAAGTTTTCATTTTCTTCGGAAAAAAATTCATTTTCCATTTTTTGAGTGCCCCAAATGAGTTTTTTGTGAAGGACCTGCCATATATTTGTTGAAAACTTGGACCAAATCAATTTTCTAAAATATTAGGCCATATTTAATGCACAATTGACCAACTAGTTGGGTGTCAAAAGCTTTGATCCACACCTCTCGTGAAAAAGAAAAAATTTCGCCGATTCAGTTGGAAGCGGGTCAAATTTGAACTGGAATTGCCTTATAGTTTTCTCATGATTTTTTCCAAAAATCATTTCTTGGTACATACGTATCTATTTAATCAGAGATACATGGTGTGGTGGCGATACATTGAGGTTTGGACGGTGGCCGAGGGCCCCAACTCCAGAGCGCGTAAACTGGTATGCCCGTCGCATGGTCACCGCGTGATCATGGCGTTGCCACTCGTTCTGGGCGGCCTAGGCATGTCTGGTGGGTTGGAACTCCCCCGATAGGTGTTAGGAATAAGAAGGCAATAGAAGAATCTTAGGAGGAGACTGAACTAAGCTCAAACATGAATTAGCAGCACATGGCCAATGGGCATGAGTTTTGGCCATGAATGATCATCTACTAAGGAGACCATCTTGGTAAATTTGAAGCTCAAATGGAGGAGCCTAGGTGTCACTTGCTTTGCAAAGTACCACACTGGACAGAAATATGAATGTTGAAGCTAGGCTCAAATAAATGAATGGATTGAGCCGAAATGTTGAGGAGGATGATAATTTTGTCATATGAAGGTGCACTGTAAAAATTTCATACCATTTAGAATAAAAATGGTACTTTTTTTGACCGAGAAACAGGAGGAAAGGCTCTCACTATGAAATTATAATTAAAGTAACAAGATGTACAATGATTACATGGTTAATTACAAGCTGACCAAGGCCCAATTTTGGGCGCCAGGTGGGTAGATAAAATAAAGTCCAAGTAGACTAGTAAAGTGAATTAACAAAGGAAAGCATTAGAGGCCTATGTGCTTCTTTAACCCGCTGACGAAGTAGCTCAAAATCTGTCTTCAACCTAGCCAGCCAAGAAGCTATGGTGGGAGCAATTGTTGTGAACTGCGTATTGTTTCTTTCCTTCCAGATACTCCAAGCAGCTAGCAAGAATTTTTCCATGAATAGTGTGGAGTCCTGTTTGTTTTCTTGACCTTGGAGTACTTGTAGTCGACATACAAAGGGATCCTAGTGTATGTCAATCTTCTCCCAACAAAGTATGCTAAAGGTGCATGTGAATATCATGTGGTCAACCGTTTCCTCAATTTGCAATCCACATAGCAGGCAGTTATAGTGCCGTCTCACCAACATATTCCTTGTGTTGAGCCTGTCATTGAGAAGAAGCCAGCCAAAGACCTTGATCTTCATTACACATTTTGACTTCCACAGCCACGTGAATGCTTGGTGAGTTGGTACCTCCCGAAAGTAGAAGCGATAGGGGTAAAATTCATTTGAAGTCAGCTTTGCCCCACGTGTAATGCCAATCATCCGTCGTGGTGGTCATGGGAGAAACACGTGTGGAGAGTGACCGAACCTCTTTTACCTCTTCATGCGCCTGCGGGGTTAGAGGAAGATGGAAAGCCTCCTGTAGTGACGTGTTTTGCAAGGACTCCCGATCTGAAGCATCTTCCGTGAGAGCATACGAGAACACACGTGGATGAGTGCCAAGCAGAATGTCATCAGACCACAAGTCCTTCCAGAAGTGGGTGGTGGATCCGCAAACAATATTGACTCGTGAGATCCCACGGAAAGTTGGAGTAAGTTTGAGGATGTTGCGCCACCAGAACGATCCGACTAGGTCAGTAGCATGTGGTAGTTTCTGATTATAGTATGTGTCCCACGTAAGTTGCACCCATGGGATGCCCATTTTTTTGTAGAATTTGTGGAGAAACTTCATGAGGAGGGCCTCATTTTGAACGTGAATGTCGATAACCCCTCGACCTCCATGTTTCTTGGGTTTACAGACCATATCCCAAGCTGCAAGAGAGTTGCATTTGTCTCCTTGCTCTGTTTTCTTTGTCCATAGACATCGTCTTTTGATCTTGTCCAACATTTCAATGAATTTTGGTGAGAGTTTAAAAGTGCACATTGCATAGATCAGTAGGGATGTGATCGTGGAATTCAGGAGGGTGAGCTTCCCACCATATGTCATGAGGGAGAGCATGGAAGTGAGTCGGCGTTCCGCCATATGAACAATGGGCATGAGATCTTGGATTGTAGGACGATAGGTGCCCACGGGTAACCCAAGGTATGTAAATGGCATGGAGCCAACCGTGCACCCAAAGATGGCAGCGATGCATGAAGTGAGCTCGTCGTCCATGTTGATTGGGATGAGTGTGGACTTATGGAAATTTATCTTAAGGCCGACGGACTGAGCATAGTCGGAGAGGATGCCTTTGATAATTTCCGCGTGTTTGGTGCATGCGGGCATAAGCAGGATTGTGTCATCGGCGTATTGTATGACCGGATAGTCCATCTGTCCATTGTATGGGAAGGGAAAATTTATCAGACCGCGTCGAGAGGCGTCATTAATTACTGTCTGTAGGAGATCTTCTGCAAGCACGAAGAAAAGTGGAGACAGAGGGTCACCCTGTCGAACACCACGTCGACAGTGGAATTGTTGTACTGGGACCCCATTGAGTAATACCAAGGAGAAACCAATGGAGAATATGCTCCTAATCCAAGAGAACCATTCGTCATTAAAGTCCATGTGCTTCATGATTTGAATCATGGGTTCATGCTCGATTGTGTCGAATACCTGTGCAAAGTCCAATTTCAGTAAAACAATTTGCTTTTTGGATGCTTAACATTGGTGGATATATTGGAAAGCCCATGCAAGGCAGTCTTGTATAGATCTCCCTCTGATGAAACCATATTGGTTGTGATGTATGATCTATAAGATGACTTGTTGGAGACGATTGGTAATAAGTTTTAGACAACAGTTAAGTAACATAATAGGTCTGTAATCATTGATGGCGATGTAACTTTTGGTATCAGCGTGACAAGTCCATCGTTAATACTCTGTAGGTTGAGCTTGCCTTCATGGAATTGGTCACACAGTGAGTAAAATTCCTGCTTAATGATCGGCCGGCATGCTTTGAGGAAAATTCCACTAAAACCATCAGGTCCAGTGGCACGGTCCGCTGGCATTTCTTTGACAACATTATCTATTTCAGTTATTGAGAAAGGGTCTGTAAGGTGATCAAGGTTCACTCTGGGTATTATTAGAGAGTTGAGCTCAAACTTCATTTCGGTGGCAGCGGAGTTTCCTAACCGCTCAGTGCATGAAATATCAAAGCTTCTTTGCCCACATGATCATCAACATTTATCCCATCTGTAGTTTTTTTAGAGAAAAGGCGACAGCTGAGCCCGAGATAAGGCTCGAACCTAGCCCGACTTTGAATTAACAAAGCCATCAAACGTCCAGGATTACAGATGAACAACTTACAAGGAAAACGGCAAAGATACAGAGTGCTAGAACAACTCATAACCTAATAGCATTACAGGCAACCGAATAGAAGAAGGAGCCTAGACCAAAATGCCAAGGACAAATCACTAGAATTGCGGCTACACCAGCATCGGAGTGAGAACAACAATGATAGAGGCAAAGGTGTCCCGTTTTTTGATGAGATGGTGGCTATCGTTTTGGAGGAAGTCGACTTTGACGATCCGACTACGAACGTGCGAGGACGTCGCACCTTAGCAATCGCCAAAACCAACTCCGAGAGGTTATTAACCACACCGGAGCATGATCAACCTGACCACGAAGCTCTGTATCCTGCAGGCAAACGAAGAACAAGCAAGAAACTAAGATTGCAATATGGATATTGAGAATATAAGAGGAAAGCTTTATTGATCAAAGGTTGGGTTCTGTGACGCCTTTGTCTGGTCGTTGAACACAAACGAAGTACACGAAGTTGCAGCTATGGCGAACTTTAATCTAAACAAAACCCAAAGTCTAAACGATGCCCTAAGGGCTGTATATATGGAGGAAGAGGGGGGAATTTCGTGGCCCTTGGAGGAGGGGCCTGAAACCAACCCTAACTCTAGTTTCCCCACACACGCAGACTCTAAAAACAGCCTATACTTAAGTATTTCAAAAATACATGGGCCTGGCCCAATAATAAGGTGACGCAACACCTAGAATAGCCTCTGGACGAAATTTATGAAGTGGCATCTTGTATATTTCGTCCAAGGCTTCATGCACTCCTTATGGTGGCTTCAAAGTCCTGAAATCATCACTTGTACCTCCGTTCTGGATCCCCTTGCGCATGCCATCATCTCCATGCTTGGTCTTGCTCCAGTGTTCATCCCTCTTATCCATGCCAGGCCCTTCATTTGTAAGCAAACAAATGTATCCAATTTAGGCAGCATCATATTCTCATGAACATTAGAATCATTACCAAGAAACGAAAGTACCTAATAATTTAATTGGTGTGCGCGAGCTCTAGTAATTGGTCCAGTATGTATAGCAGCAGGGGCTGTGGGTGTAACAATGGTATGGATGTCCTCATCATCCTCCCCTTCTTGAAATGAAGTCGTCCTCGACGGAAGCTCATCTTCCTCACCCAAATGAGGCTTCAAATCTGCAATGTTAAAAGTGGCACTAACCCCAAAATCTGAAGGCAGCTCAAGTTTATATGCATTATCATTTATTTTCTCTAACACCTTAAAAGGACCATCAGCACGTGGCATTAGCTTTGATTTGTGCAAATTAGGAAATCTATCCTTACGCAAATGTAACGAAACAAGATCTCCAGGTGCAAACACAACATGTTCTCTACCCTTATCTCCAGCAAGTTTATATTTAGCATTCATACACAATGTTTTCCTTAGTTAACTCATGCATTTTTAAAATCAATTCAACACATTCTTTAGCATCAAAATTAACCTTCTCTAAAGATGGAAGAGGCAACAAATCAATAGGTATACGAGGTAGGAAACCATACACAATTTCAAAAGGGCACATCTTAGTAGTAGAATGCAATGAACGATTATAAGCAAATTCAATATGAGGCAAGCATTCTTCCCACATTTTCTTATTATTCTTCAAAATAGCCCTAAGCATAGTAGACAATGTTCTATTGACTACTTCCGTTTGTCCATCAGTTTGGGGGTGACAAGTAGTACTAAAAAGTAGTTTAGTCCCCAACTTAGCCCATAAACATCTCCAAAAGTGGCTAAGAAATTTAGTATCACGATCTAAAACAATAGTATTTGGCACACCATGCAAGCGAATAATTTCACGAAAGAACAAATCAGCAACAATAACAGCATCATCGCTTTTATGACATGGTATAAAGTGTGTCATTTTTGAAAATCTATCCACGACAACAAATATGCTATCCCTCCCCTTCTTTGTTCGAGGTAAACCTAAAACAAAGTCCATAGACATATCCTCCCAAGGAACACTAGGTATAGGCAAAGGCATATATAAACCATGAGGATTGAGTCGTGACTTAGCTTTTTGACATGTAGGGCAGCGAGCAATAAAACGCTCAACATCCCGTCTCATCTTTGGCCAAAAGAAATGTGTAGCTAGTATATCCTCCATCTTCTTGACGCCAAAGTGTCCCATTAATCCTCCTTCATGTGCCTCCGGCAACAACGAAAGACGAACGGAGCTAGCTGGAATGCATAGCTTGTTAGCACGAAACACAAATCCATCATTAAGAACGAACTTGTTCCAAGTTCTCCCTTCCTTACAATTCTACTATACATCTTGAAATTCAGTACCAAAGCAAATATTTTAAAGTCAAGTTGTGAAATCATAGTATAACGACAAGACAATGCATCAGCAATAACATTTTCTTTACCCTTCTTGTGTTTAATGACATAAGGGAAAGTCTCAATAAATTCAACCCATTTAGTATGTCTATGGTTCAGTTTTAATTGACTTTTTATGTGTTTCAAAGATTCATGATCAGAATGTATAACAAATTCCTTGGGCCATAAATAGTGTTGCCATGTTTCCAAGGTCCGAACAAGAGCATATAATTCTTTATCATAAGTAGAATAGTTCAGACTAGGCCCACACAATTTTTCAGAAAAGTATGCAATAGGTTTGCCATCTTGTAGTAACACACCTCCTAATCCAATTCTACTAGCATCAGATTCAAGCTCAAAAGTCTCATTAAAATCAGGAAGTTGGAGTAAAGGAGCATGTGTCAACTTATCTTTCAATACCGTGAAAGCTTCTTCCTGTGCGGTACCCCAAACAAAAGGCACATCCTTCTTTGTAAGCTCGTTGAGAAGTGCAGCAATGGTGCTGAAATCTCTTACAAAACGCCTATAGAAACCAGCGAGGCCAAGGAAACTCCACACTTGTGGGACCGTTTTGGATTGCGACCAACTCTCAATAGCTTCAATCTTGGCTTTATCAACTTCAATTCCCTGTGGAGTAACAACATAGCCAAGAAAAGATACTCGGTCGATGCAAAAGGTGCACTTTCCAAGGTTACCAAACAAACGTGCATCACGTAGAGCAATAAAAACAACACGTAAATGTTCCAAATGTTCCTCCAAAGATTTGCTATAAATCAATATGTCATCAAAGTAAACTAGCACAAATCGTCCAATGAAAGCACGTAAAACTTTGTTCATTAATCTCATGAAAGTACTAGGTGCATTAGTTAACCCAAAAGGCATGACTAACCACTCATATAATCCAAACTTAGTTTTAAATGTTGTTTTCCATTCATCTTCCAATTTCATACAAATTTGATGGTATCCACTACGCAAATCAACTTTGGAGAATATTGTAGAGCCACTCAATTCATCAAGCATATCATCTAGCCTAGGAATAGGATGACGATAACGAATAGTAATATTATTAATGCCTCTACAAACAACGCACATACGCGACATACCATCCTTTTTCAGCACTAAAATGATAGGAACAGCACAAGGACTAAGGGATTCGCGTATATAACGTATGTCGAGCAGTTCTTGTACTTGACGCATAATCTCCTTCGACTCCTCTGGATTGGTATGTTATGGTGCATGGTTGGGTAATGATGAACCGGGAATTAAGTCAATTTGATGCTCAATCCCTCGAATAGGTGGTAATCCCGGTGGCACGTCTTGTGGAAAGACGTTAGTGAACTCCTGCGAAATGTTAGTGACAGCAGGAGGCAAAGAGGAAGGCACGTCCTCGAATGAAAATAACGCCTCTTTGCACACAAAATCATAGCAAACAGATTTGCTAAAATCTAGATCATCAATATCAGATTTGGTGGCAAGTAAACATGCACTTTTCAATTTAATTTCAGAAGCAACACTAGATGGTTTATTATTAGGCTTCATTTGTTGCTCAAATTCTTTTGCCACAATCTGATTTTCACTCTTATTTGTCTCCTATTTTGCTTTATTAGCTCTATTAATATCATCTTTCAAAATGGAATCAGGAGTCATAGGAAGCAAAGTAATATTTTTATCGTTATGAACAAGAGTATACTGATTGTTTCTACCATGGTGTACAGAATTTTTATCAAATTGCCATGGTCTACCAAGTAATAAGGAACATGCTTGCATAGGTACCACATCACAATCAACATAATCAGCATATGTAGAGATACTAAAATGCACACGAACAGTACGTGTTACCTTAACCTTGCCGCTGTTGTTGAACCATTGGATGTAGTAAGGATGTGGATGTGGTCTTGTGGTGAGAGATAGCTTCTCCACCATCTCCATGCTAGCCAAGTTATTGCAGCTCCCTCCATCTATAATCACGCGAACAGAATGTTCCTTCACAACTCCCTTTGTATGGAACAAATTATGCCTCTGATTTTGCTCAGCTTGTGTAACCTGCACACTCGAAACACGTTGAGCAACTAAACATTCATACCTGTCAGCATCTTCAGGAGCCATGTATTGCGTCTCATGATCAGAATCCTCTCCACCGTGTTCTTCATGTGTAATAAGAGCCAAAGTCTCCTCATCATAGTCACTAGCGGACTCATACCCACCATCCTCAATAGCAATCATCACACACTGAGATTTGCATTCTCTCACAAAATGTCCTCTTCCTTTACAATGACGACAAATAATATCACTTGTGTGCCCTGTTGATGCCATGCAAGAAGAAGAGCTCTGCGCAGGCCCAACAAGTGTGCTCTTGGCAAATAGTGGTGGTTGTGCCTGTTTTCTTGTATCACGGCTGGAGGTGGCACCTGATGGAGGTGCTGGTGCAGTGGAAGTACAAGATGCACGTGGTGTCCATGATAAAGATCGACCTGCAGAAAAGTTAGTTCGCGCCAATGCCTGTCGATCCTGCACTTCACGTTCAGCTTTACAAGCAAGATGGAATAAACGAGTGATATTAGTATACTCCTTATACTCTAGAATGGTCTGAATCTCTCTATTTAGTCCACCCATAAAACGTGCAATCATAGCTTCATTCTCCTCAACAATACCACATCTAATCATGGCAGTTTGTAATTCCTGATAATATTCTTTTACATAATTTTTTCCTTGTCTTAAATGCTGCAATTTTTGAAGTAATTCACGTTGATAATATGGTGGAACCCAACGAGTACGCATAGCAGTTTTCAAAGCAGCCCAAGTAGCTGGAATGGGATATAATCTACAATGTTCAAACCACCAAACACATGCAAAATTAGTGAAAGCACAAACAACAGCAGGAACACGTCTCTCCTCAGGATATTGTAAACATGCAAAACGTTATTCAGTTTCTTACTCCCAAGTAAGATATATATCATAAACATATCTACCCTCAAATGGTGGAATATTCAATTTCAGTTTAGGAAGATGGTCATGATCTCGTACCTCAGGTGGTGGTGCAGCCCTACCGTTGCGATGATATGCATGAGGACGACCTAGTGGTGGTGGTGCTGGTGGTTGCACGTAGTTCTGATTTTGATCAACCTCATCCTCGTAATGGTCCTCCACCTCTGCAGTAGCAGCAGGAGCTACAGAAGCACCAACAGTAGGTACAGCAACACCAGAAGTTTGACCAGGCTCAATGGGAACGTGCTGCGCTCGTCCCACTTGATTTGGAAGATGATGTTGTTGTTGTTGTTGTTGTAGAGGTGCGACAGGTGCAGCGGGCGGTGGAAGACGCACGAGCAATTCATTAAACTTGTTATTGAGCTTTGTTTCGAACGCCTTCTCAATGCCATCTATCTTCTCCATGGCCTCTTCAAACCTATTTAGCACATCTTCCACATGTCCACTCATCATTTGTTGAAACTTGTCATGTAACTCTTTTTCATATTCTCCTAGCCAGTCTCGTCGGCTTGTGATCCTGCCATGGTTAGCAGCAATAGAAACACACAAGAATATGATCCTACAGACTTCTAGGAAGTGGTGATGGTGGGTGTTACAAATCCGTCAAGCAAATCTCAAATTCTTACCAGTTCTTACCCAGCAGCAGGCGGTGATCGGCAACCGTCGTAGTCAAAACTCTCAAAGCTTGGATAGAGCGATTACCAGGGAGAGTCAAACACATGACGTAGATGTATGTGAAGCTGGGAAGGCTTATAATATGGTAGCAAAAAAAGGTCAGCAATAATCAATTCAGATATGCAAAGTTGAATAAACGCTCAACGATGGTACTATGCTGGTCCTAGGCTAGATCGCACTAGAGACGCGAGCCTAGAACACTAGCAAAATCACGACGCTGCACGTAAACAAGGGAAAAGCACACTCTGGAACTTTTTTTGCTCTGTTTGTTTTTTTGGCGCTCCTCTTTTTTTTGCGCTCCTCTTTTTTTTCCGAAACCTACTCAGGCAAGGAAACATGAAACAGAAATTAGATGGATCTCGAAAACAAACCTAATATGAAAGGAACTCAGATTGGTGGTGGATATATGGTGGTAGGATATGGCAGTGGTGGTTGTATATGGATACGGATTGCTGGTGGTATATGGATATGGATTGATGGTGGTATATGGATACGGATTGGTGGTCGTATATGGATACGGATTGGTGATGGTATATGGAGACGAATCGGTGGTGGATAAGCGACGGTGGTGGTAGATGGCAGGGGCCATGATGATGGTGTGACGACGGCGTGACAACTTATGACAAGAACTCAAAACTCTAAAATACTAGACTCTAAGACCAGCAACTAGACACGATGATGCAACTGCAAATTAAACAAAGCAAAATACTGAAAAGACTATGCAAAGGCTCAGACTGGTTCGGATATGATGAAGTAACCCTAATTTTTTTTGGCTTTTTCGTGGACTGTAGGTATGAAGAACAGACTCGATCTAAACTATGAAAAACTGTAAAATCTCAACGAGCAACCCGGAGCACTGATACCACTTGATAGAGGCAAAGGTGTCCCGTCTTTCGATAAGATGGTGGCTATCGTTTTGGAGGAAGTCGACTTTGACGATTCGACTACGAACGTGCGAGGACGTCGGGCCTTACCAATCACTAAACCAACTCCAAGAGGTTATTGACCATGCCGGAGCACGATCAACCTGACCACGAAGGTTTGTTTCCTGCAGGCAAACGAAGAACAAGCAAGAAACTAAGATTGCAATCTGGATATTGCGAATATAAGAGGAAAGTTTTATTGATCAAAGGTGGGGTTCTGTGACGCCTTTGTCTGGTCGTTGAACACAAACGAAGCATGCGAAGTTGAAGCTATGGCGAACTTTAATCTAAACAAAACCCAAAGTCTAAACGACGCCCTAAGGGCTGTATATATGGAGGAAGAGGGGGAATTCCGCGACCCTTGGAGGAGGGGTCCGAAACCAACCCTAACTCTTGTTTCCCCACACATACGGACTCTAAAATCAACCTATACTTAAGTATTTCGAAAATACATGGGCCTGGCCCAATAATAAGGTGGCGCAACACCTAGAATAGCCTCTAGACGAAATTTATGAAGTGGCATCTTATATATTTCGTCCAAGGCTTCATGCACTCCTTATGGTGGCTTCAAAGTCCTGAAATCATCACTTGTAACTCCATTCTTGATCCCCTTGCACATGCCATCATCTCCATGCTTGGTCTTGCTCCAGTGTTCATCCCTCTTATCCATGCCAGGCCCTTTATTTGTAAGCAAAACAAATGTATCCAATTTAGGCAGCATCATATTCTCATGAACATTAGAATCATTACCAAGAACGGAAGTACCTAATAATTTAATTGGCGTGCGCGAGCTCTAGTAATTGGTCTAGTATGTATAGCAGCAGGGGTTGTGGGTGTAACAATGGTATTTATGTCCTCCTCAAACAAGCAGCACCCTCATCGGTGTCCATCACCATCGTCTACTCCCACAGAGCCTGCCAGCACGCCATCCGCTTCAACCTCCAAAGAGGGCCACAATCGTCTCGCCCTGGCTCGAAGGGCGCCGTACCGTAGGTCGGTAGAAAGCTTGCCGAGAGCCGCATGGACAGAGCATCCTGGGCAGGAACCAGAGCGTGAACCACTTCCGCGGGGCTCCCATGACCTCATCACCGAGCACCGTGAACACCCATCCAAACACGAGTTGAAGAACGATAACATAAGACGAAGACCGGGAAAAGAAGATGAACATGAAGCCGCCACCATCCGCCCTCAAACAAGCAAGAAGTGCCATCCTTGCATCCACGCACCCCGGACGACACCTCCAGGAAGGGATGCGACGACAGCACACCACCGCTGTCTACAAGGGGAATGAGAGCTTTTGCCACAAGGATGCATGGTGGTCAGTGGGAGGGGACCTCGACAAGGCCTCCAAGGAGGGAACCGACACCAAGAAAATGGTGTCGTCAATGTCGTGGGCACCGTCGATGACCAAGTGTTTCCCCCGGTCCCGCTCCACACTCCGCCCACATGGCCACAAATTAGACCAGAGGGGCGCAAGCCAACTGAGAAGGATGAAGGTCTTCATCACAACCAGGAACGCCAGCTAACGGGGCGCCCCACCATCGCAGTACATGTCTGCCGCAACCTCGCCGCCCACACGGCAGAAGTCACGGACTAGCACACAAAGACGTCGCTCGCCGCAGAGACGACACCGTCCACACATTCTGGGGCTGCCGCCCCGGCATCCAACCACCAGGCACATCACATCTGCAGCCCGCCGACAGCCCCGCTAGAACCACCAGGAACACCACCGCAACCACCAGTTACCTCCCCATAGAACATAGATGCATCTACAGTGTCCTCACCAGCCAGATCCGGCCGGAATCGACGGCTAGCAACCACCAGAGCCCCGGATCCGGTGACTCTAGGGCGGTTGTGGCAAGCCTGAGCAGGCGCAAGGCCGCCACCCTGGCCCGATGCGAGGAAGCCGGATCTAGCGGCACACCGCCACCGGAATCACCACCAGCACTAGATCTGACAGATGGGGCGACTGCAGGGGCAAACGACAAGGTCTACTAAGGCCTGAGTCGAGGAAGGGCGCCACCGCAGAAAGGGGAGAAACGGGAACCACGCCGGAGGCCGGGGGCACGGGAGGGCAGACCAACACAGATGGCGCGAGGAGGGCACCCCGCCGCCACCAACCACCGCGCGGGCCATGCCCGGTGAGGGCCTCCAGCAGCAGCGGGGGAGGGAGAGCAGGACGGAGGGCCTGTGGCGGAGGGCTAGGGTTTCACCCCCGAGTCACCTAGGGAGGACGACGCGGGAAGGAGGAGCCCATCTGTAGTTTCAAGGTTGGAGATGTTGTTCCTTCTATACCTCTCTGAAGCAACTACTTGAAATAATTTGCTATTTTCATCACCAAATTTGACCCAGCGAATTGTGCATCTTTTTTTCCAGTATTGTTTTTGATAGTCCAACAACCACAGAAGGTGTTTTTTGATGATTTCTCGGAAGTACTTTTTGGGACTATGAGGGGACGATGGTTTTCCAGTTCATCAAGCTCAGCCAGAGTCTTGTTTGAGTTTTCAATTACTATTGAGAGGCGTGATATGTGTTTAGTACAAACTTTCGGGTCATGTATGTGGATCTTGAACTTACGACATAGAGTTGTTGCTGCATTGTTTGATCGGACCGGTTTCCCCCAAGCTTTCTTAACAACATCCATAAAGCCTGGGTGCAGAATCCAATAGGACTCAAATCTAAAGAGTTTGGTTCTTGGAATCTTGGTTTAAATGGTGATCAGACATGGAATGTGGTCAGAAACTGGGTTTCCCAAAGGTTTAACCAAAGTTTTAGGGTATATATGCCTCCGATGCAAATAGGTAAAGAACCAATCAAGCTGTTCTAAGAGTGGATCTTGCTGCATGTTGTTCTATTTGTATGATCGCCCCTTGATTGGTAGCTCTATGAGGTTTTGTGTGTGAATAATATCATTGAACATGGCCATGTCATTGTGGTCCCCTCCTGGTTTATTATGATTATCTGGAGCTCGGATGTAATTGAAGTCACCAACTCAGAGAGAATCCTCATATGTTTGCATATGAATATTGTATTGCCAATTAGTGAAAGTGACACGATCATCACCAGAGCAAGGACCATAAATGTTGTACAAAATCCATGATTGGGCTGATTGTGTACTGGAGAAACGAATAACCAGAGCAAAGTCCTCACTCAGCAGCACATCACCAGAAAATATATAGCTATTCCAAATAGTAATTAAACCACCCAAAGCACCATGTGAAAGAACATAAGCAAATTTATCAAAGCATTTCGGACAGCACGACTTAATAAACGCAAGATCAACGACAGGTTTTTCGATTCTCGAAGACAAACTATAGATCAACCACTAACGGAGATTGCATTAGAGAATGCTAATTGTTTTCTCTCCGAATTGAGAACCCTAATGTTCCAACAGAGAAGATTCTAGTTATGCAAAAGAGTCATATGGAGAAGGCAAGCTTAGGTCGAGGATGAATTTCCCTCCTCCATGCTGGTATTCACAGTGGCTGCAGATGGATCATCAAGCAGGGCCTCCTCTATGAGTTCTTCAGGTGGGACAGTGCATTGGTTGACACCTATGGACTGCATGGTTTGGATAGAGGCTAGTGGTGGCACAATGATGTAGGGTGGAACCCTATGTGGCCGATCTTTCACGAAAGGAGCGGATCCCGTGACAAACACAAAGAACACGGGGGGAAATCACAAAGGGGCACAAAGAGGAACACTCAAACCAACAAGAATGATCACACATGCACTATATCCATGAACACAAAGGGAGATACAAGATCCACGATCAACAACGGACGATACAAAGGGTAGCCGGTTCTTCTCCGTGAGGAGGTCTTGAATCCATGAGGGATCTCCCCATAAAGGGGTCTTGAATCCAAGGTGGATCTTCTCCGAAGAGGGGCCGCGGTCTCTCTCAAGGAGTAGATCCGATATGGATGAGCGAAGCTCTATCTCACAAATGAGCTAATACAACGCTAACCCTCAAATGGTGGAGGTGGAGGAGTATATATAGTCTAGGGCCACGAAGGAGTAAGTGAGGATACATGGGCCTCGGCCCGTTACTCTGCGCGCAGACAGGCGTCGGTCATCCGATAGGTACCAGACGTCCTATGGCTTGCGAGGGTCCGGTCATCCAGTACTTGTCGGACGTCCGGTGTTTTGGCTTGGGATAGCCATCATCGGATTTCCGAACGTTGTCGATCGTCCGGTGGCAAATGGTCGTCGGACGTCCATCGCTGTAGCTTTCATCGACTGTTCCATCTGGCTAGTGGGGACTCCAGGCGTCGGACGTCCGATGACTGTCAGACGTCCGAGAGCTGATGCTTCCTGGCAGCTCTTCCTCTTGTTCTGTAGCAACCCGACCTTAGACGGTCAAGTCTCTGTGCTTAAGTGTCATCCCTAGATCGGTATGCTGACACACACAGTACTCGAGGATTTATAACAGAGGTAAATCACATGTAAAAAGTAACGTAAATACTATTACCTCAATCCAAATAGCGGAAGTAACAACAAGGTTGTGGATTCCCATCAACACCAACGGCAAAGTTGAGTGTAGAAATCGTAACCCTAACGTATCACTTACTCGTCGTAAGAAGTCCTGCAACATGAGACGTTGCAGCCACAAAGGGTCAGTACATTGAATGTACTGGCAAATTCACACCATAGGAGAATGATGAATAAAGGCTATCACTACATGCATATTTGGCTGGTGGAAAAGCTCTATGGTTATAGTTTTTGTGAAAAGCCAATTTTCCCTACTGCAAAGGAATATATTTTATTTAACTACAAAGTTGGTTGAAAATATTGAGAAGGTTCCTCCAACTCAATCCCAAAATAATAATCATTAACCCAACAAATTATTTAAGTAACGTGATGAGATCAATAAGATAATCCATGTACCAAAGACTCAAGATTGTCCATAACCGGGGACACGGCTAACCATGATTAGATTGTACACTCTGCAGAGGTTTGCGCACTTTTCCCCACAAGACTCGATCGCCTCCGTAGGATTTCTCGCACTACATGGTGTTTGAGAAACGGATGACCGAGACACAGTCTTTCAGAAACATTAACTCTCTACTCCGAGCAGACCATACCAAACCTACAACCCTCTACCTGCTAATCCACCTCTTTAAGAGCTTCACGTAACTTACTCAACTATGCTAGAGCCCATAATAGCTTGTGGCTGCACACGGAAGTTTCTAGCATGAATAGTCTTATGATCCCTTTGAGCCTGGGTGGCGGTCCATAGGAAAATCACATGGGTACTCCGGGATTTCCAAAAATACAGGCAACACTGGGTACTCCAGGTGCCTCAATCCACCCAGATGTGTATTTAAGTTGCCACCTTAAGTTGAACCATTAATTAACAATCTCACATCTGTCATGGATTTCACTCACCCAAACCACGTCTATGAGCATAGCATAGCAAATTAAGCAACACGTAGAAGTAACTCCCAAGGGTTTGAATGTAACAGGGTAATAGGTTCTACCTCATCAACTACTTCCCAACCCACATGTTAATGACATCCTAATCATGCAATGTTTGAGGATTGGAACTAATGCATAAAAACTAGGTGATAAAAGGGATATGATCAAAGTGTGAACTTGCCTGCAATGTTGATGAAGATGATTCATACTCAAAACTCTTGATAGTTCTACTCGTCACACTCTGGCCCATCTATCGTAAGCAAGCAATAGTAACCACACATAAGCAATCACTCAAAAGATCGGGGAGAACGAAGAAGACAATTCGGTAAACGTCAAAACCAAGCAAATAACTCTTGCAACATAAAACAATTTCTAACAGTACCAAGATTAAGTGAATTTGGCCTTATCAGAAAGTTTAGGTCATGAGCTTCGATTTGCAAAAAGAATCAACTAAATCGGAGTTACGAAACTCAAGTTATGTTCAAAAGAAGTTTGAATATGAATCTGAACAAAATTCGAAATTTGAAAATTTCAAAAAGTTGATGTGACAGGTTCACTGGATAGGTGAAAACAAGACAAAGCTATAGGCGATGATTTCATCTATTTTGGATAAACGAGTGAAAAGTTATGGCTATTTGAAAAATCAGGGCCAAGCTGTTTTACGAAAGAAAAATAGCTACGATTAAGGTCTAATGTATAAATACGTAGACTAATTGATAATCTAATTATTCTATCGTATTAGTCTAAAAAAATAATAAACTACGGAATTATAAGAAGAAGAAAAAACAAAGAAAGATACCTTTATAAGGCAGAGAAAAGACAAGTTTGGAGAGAGGAGACAACTTCCAGAAATCGCGCCGAAGAGGAGAAATATATTTTTATTAAATGAATCTAGTCAAACCAAAATATTGATTTAACTCGAATCGGATGATTTTTAGAGGCTCTATGGATCTATATTTATTGGTGAAAAAGAGGCTTAGAAGTCAAAGGTTAGGCAATGTGGGACTAAACGTAGACGAAAAATATACAAAACAGAGAAGAAAAGAGGCGGATGGGCCTAAAGGCCTTCGGCCGGCCGCACGCGCACGCTGCGGGTGCAGTTTTTTTTAAAACAAAATCGGCCTAAGAAAGAAAAAAAATGAAGAGGCTGGCTGGGCCTGGCCCATATAGGATAAAGAAAAAATAGGGCGCCCGCTGGTACTATGAAGCGCACGTGGGCGACAGTTAGTTTTGGGCGCGCGCACACTTTCATTTTTTTAACAGAATGCGATAAACTGAAAAACGAAAATAAAATTAAAACTTCATATAGGCATATTATATATCAAAATTTTCAGAAAAAGATTTTCTACAAGATGAACATTTTCCTAGCATTAAATAAAATTCACACAAATTCAGATAATTCAAAGAGTGCTATTGGTCTAATAAAATCCAATAAAAATCATTTTAGAAATACCAGAATGAATTCAAATTTATTTATCTCCAATTTTCTGATGTAGGGAATCATAATACCCTATTTTCCATATATTTTATTTTTGGATAAAAATAATTTGAATAAAACTCAAATAACTCCAAATTGAAAATAAATTCAAAAAGAACTTTGAATTTAATTCTTTGAAACTCCCAACTCATATTTCATATAATTTGAAGAAGTCGTTTTATCTTCTCTCATGAAAATCATTGAGTTGCCTGAAGTTTATGAATTGAAATATTTCCAAATAAAATTCAATTATTTTCAAATACCCTTTCATTTAATTTAAATGGAAGAAGTCATATCATCTTCGCTCAAGGGTTTTGTATTTGAAATGAATTTGAATTCACGGAGATCAGAAAGCAAATATGAAAGTTTGGGAAAGTCCTTTTATTCCCTCTCATTTAACATTCAAAAAGTTTCGAATTCACTCACTTTCAGACAATCAATCAAACAATCAATCAAATCCATCTATTTATTATAACATTCCAAAATTTAGAATTTTGGGATGTTACAAACCTACCACCCTTAAAATGAATCTCGTCCTCGAGATTCGGAGAGGCTAGGAAGAAATAGGTTAGGTTCGGGGTCTCTTCAAAATTTCATCAATCATCTCCGGGCTCTGGGGTGCTACCACCCTTAGAAGCATTGTTACGGTTCCACTCATATACTCCATTTTTATTGTTAACAGTGTCGGTCTTCTTGGATCTTCAGGATAATTCCTTATCCGGGCTCTTCCGGTAGTGGCATAACCTTTACCACAATTCTTCTGTCTTTCATCTAGGTAAGGTTCTTCCGAGATTGGGTCTTCTTAGCTGACGAGTCTGGCGCCAATACTAATCAACTATCGATATCTCTCATGGTGGTCAACAGTTTATGGTTTCTCCTGCAGAAAATGGGTCTGGGTTGATCCTCACCGTATAACCTACGGTTGGCAAAAGCTGCCTTGTACAAGGGAAAAATTCTTATACCATTCTAGGGTTTAAATAAGGTTTGATCATCGTCTCTCTACTATAGGTAAGTCTCTCAGATTTACGTCCCATATAGCAAGGTGAATAATAAGAGTAAGTCAGTATGGTGATCAATCCATCCCGCACCCAAATCATTACCCTGTATACGGTTTAGTGAATCTCGCATTCTAACACTCGGTCATCCTCACAAGCATTGCAGAATTTATCTTCTCGACGAACCAAGTTCGTTTAAATCCATCGATTCTGCAAGCCAAACAAACATCTATCGTTCCTTCACAACTCTCAGGTTTTGCATAAACTCCTATAAAATCGTCGGTTGATAAAGTCGTAACTCTTTCCAGGGTTTTTCCTTCAGCAAGAGTGTGCTTGCTTCTTAGCAGGTCCTGGGGCCTGTGGGTTATGGCCCATCTCATCACTTGTAATCCTTGAACTCATCCTCGGGGCAACTGATAATTATTCCAACATCCAACTTCCTAGCATCCTTAAAATTCATCCAATTATACTGTCTCTTTTCCTTCTATTGGCACCAAACCAAGACGTGAGTACCCAGACTTGTCATGGGGTTGCCATTGCTCCATATTACCAACATCATACCTCCTTTATATCCAATAGTACTTCATCTCTTCATCCTCGTGGGTTATCCCACATACCGAGATATAAACTTATACTTATGGAGTCCATACTCCACTTCGTGGAACATCATTATCCTTTCCAGGGTCAAGCGTCCTTACAGGGGAATATTGACCATCTCTGCATGGCACTTCTTTAACTAGGAAACGTGAAACACATCATGAACTCCTGACAGTCCTTCGGGTGACTCCAACTTGTTGGCCACTTCTCCCATACGCTCCAAAACTCGGTATGGTCCTACAAATCTCGGGGCTAACTTTCCCTTAACTACAAATTGTTTAACTCCTCGCAGAGGGGACGAAGACATGCTCTGTCTCCAATCTCATAGACTACCTCCTTGAGTTTTTGAGTCTGCATAACTCTTCTGCCTAGACTGGGCTACCTTCAATCTATCTCGAATCAACTTAACATTCTCTTTTGACTCCTTGATCACATTTGGTCCAAACAACTGACGGTCTCCAACTTCATCCCACATACTCTTGGGGCATCACACATATCGAGACAAAACTCGTATTCATTTTGTCCGAAATCCACTCAGTGGATTATCCTTATCTTTTCCAGGGTCAAGGGTTCTTATAGGGTACTACCACCCTTAAAATGCACAAATCTTCCCTAGACCATATTTCTCATATCCTCAGAAATGGTCAAAATCCTTCTTCATAGAGTAATAACTCATAAAATCCATATCAGTACCAATGATGCTAACTTTATTCACTCTCAATTGATTACAATCTCTCGCTTTTCCATTACATGTCTCAACTCAACACCTCAATATAAAAGAAAATGTTCTCACTTCTACTACTCCATTTCCTTTGTTGCAAACTCACTATCTAGCACAAGTCTCCTTCTCCTTGGGGCATCCTCCGGCAAAGTGCCCTCCTCTATTACAACGAAAACATATTACTTTTGACAAGTCTCGAGGTTTCCTTTTTGGGCAACTACTGATGTAGTGCCCTGACTCCTTGCACCTGTAATAGGTGATATGACTCAGGTCCTTCCTGGTATCCAATCTACTTCTCTTCCTGGACTTTCCCGTTCCAATCATGGATTTTATTTCTCGTGGGTCATACTCTACTTCCTCCGTCGGGAATTCTACTAGATCCCCATTCAAACAATTTTGGGAGATGTGTCCTTCTTCTCCACATGAATAGCAAGACTTAGTGCGGGGTTTACTCGGGTCCTGTTTAGGTGTGTACTCCACATCTTCCTTCATCACGGGTTCTTCTAAAATTTCCATAAGGCTTCAACTTCTGGGACACAAGGTGAGATCTTTGCAGAGTCAACTTTAATTCTCTCCAAGTGGTTACTCCTTTCCATCCATTCATGGTTGGTATATCCTCCACGAAGTAGCAGCACCTCTTTCAAAGCACTAAAGAGCATGCTGGGTCATATCATTTCCAACTATAGGGTTATTCTCCATCTGATCCTCCATGTTCTGAATCCATCGGTCTGTCTCCAATTGACTCATCGGTCTAGAAAATACAAGCTCATCTCCATTCATCCTCTATTAGGTCTAAGGGTTTTGGGGTGAGATAAGAGAGAGGGAGAGGGATGCACAATACAAACAATGGTTTTGACAAGACAGATTTTATCTGTGGCTGTCGGAAAAACATCAAACAAATGACAGCTCACAAACGTCGCATCTAGCATAGGCATATAACAGGGGTTTGGTCTTCTAAATGTCAATAAATCTTCAATGTCGCCAAACTCTTCAAGTCTTGTTCATGTCTTTGATGGCTTCTTCCGATCAGGCTTGTTTTCTCAAGTTCTTTTGCCAGATCAACTCTATTGACGCGAAGTCTCTCGTGACGTCCTTTAATATTCTGGAGTTGCATTCCAAACTTCTGGTTTCAACATCCTTCGCATGAACCATGGTCCTACTGTCCTTCAGTTCCTGACGAATCTCCGGTATCTCAAGGTTTTGCTCCTCCAGCTTGGCTACTTCAGCTTCTTGGACCTAAGTTCTCCACGAAATGCTCCTTGTCAAAATATGACTTCCTGAAGGTCCATCTTAAACTTCTTGATGTACTACTCCAGATCCTGGTGATACACCGGCTAAGGTTAAAACTTCATCTTTTGCTGATAGGTGCTCCATTAGCCTTCTACCATCCAATCCTTCCGAAGAAATGCATGCTTAACTCAGCCCAGTGACAAATAGCATAAGCAGGCGATGACATCACGGATAACCGTGTTTTTGCACTTGTCATTTCCATGAGCTATTATTCCATAGTTGATATCTCCTGCCTTAGGGTTTTCTTGACAAAACTTTGAGTTCTCATGCTCCATTTTCCGGTCTTTCTCCGATACACCTTGATCTCGGGTATTGACAGCTTCCTTAGTCTGCCAAGTTCCATAAGGGGTGCCTTCCTAGGTCATACAAATCTGGAAAATTCTACAGGGCCTTCAAATTCTCCTAGTCTTCGGAGTCTTCAACCGTTGTAGTTTCCATTATTATAATACATGGTAAAATCCTCTTCATT